>NW_028274825.1:3053491-3358840 GCF_037043125.1 Eumetopias jubatus
AGGAGCTGGAGAAAGAACGGCAAATAAAGCCTAAACCCAGCAGGAGAAGAGAAATCATGCAGTTCAGAGCAGAAATCAATGAAATAGAACCCAGAAGAACAGTAGAAGTGATCAACGGAACTAGGAGCTGGTACTTTGAAAGAATTCACAAGATTGATACACCCCTGTCCAGGCTGATCAAAAAGAAAAGAGAAATGACCCAAATCAACAAAATCATGAATGAAAGAGGAGAGATCACAAACAACACCAAAGAAATACAAACAATTATAAGAACGTAATCTGAGCAACCCTAGGGCAGCAAATTCCATAACCTGGAAGAAATGGGTGCATTCCTAGAGATGTGTCAACTAACAAAACTGACCCAGGAAGAAATAGAAAACATGAACAGTCCTATAACCACGAAGGCAATTGAAGTAGTCATCAAAAACCTCCCAAGAAACCAAAGCCCAGGGCCAGATGGTTTCCCAGGGGAATTCTATCAGACATTTAAAGAAGAATTAATACCTATTCTCCTGAAACTGTTCCAAACAATAGAAATGGAAGGAAAACTTCCAAACTCATTTATGAGGCCACCATTACCTTGATTCCAAAACCAGACAAAGATCCCATCAAAAAGGAGAATTAGAGACCAATATCCTTGATGAACATCGATGCAAAAATTCTCACCAAAATACTAGCCAAGAGGACCCAACAGTACATGAAAAGGAGTATTCACCATGACCAAGTGGGATTTATCCCTGGGCTGCAAGGCTGGTTCAACATCCGCAAATCAGTCAACGTGATCAAATACATTAACAAAAGAAAGAACGAGAATCATAGGATCCTCTCAATAGATGCAGAAAAAGCATTGGACAAAGTACAGCACCCTTTCTGGATCAAAACTCTTCAGAGTATAGGGACAGCGGGTACATACCTCAATATCATAAAAGCCATCTACGAAAACCCTACAGCGAATATCATTCTCAATGGGGAAAAGCTGAGATCTTTTCCCCTAAGGTCAGGAACGCGGCAGGGATAGCCATTCTCACCACTGCTATTCAACATAGTATTAGAAGTCCTAGCCACAGCAATCAGACAACAAAATGTAATCCAAGGCATCCAAATCGGCAGAGAGGAAGTCAAACTCTCACTCTTTGCAGATGATATGATACTTTATGTGGAAAACCCAAAAGACTCCACCCCAAAACTGCTAGAACTCACACAGCAATTCCGTCAAGTAGCAGGCAATAAAATCAATGCACAGGAATCAGTGGCATTCCTATACACCAACAACAAGACAGAAGAGAGACAAATCAAGGAGTCGATCCCATTCACAACTGCACCCAAAACCAGAAGAGACCTAGGAATATATTCATCCCAAGAGGCAAAGGATCTGTACTCAGAAAACTACAAAATACGCAGGAAAGAAATTGAAGAAGACACAAAGAAACGGAAAAACGTTCCATGCTCATGGATTGGGAGAACCAACATTGTGAAGAGGTCAATGCTACCTAGAGCAATCTACACATGCAATGCAATCCCCATCAAAATACCATCCACTTTTTTCCAGGAAATGGAACAAATACTCCTAAAATTTGAATGGAACCAGAAGAGACCCCGAATAGCCAGAGGAATATTGAGAAAGAAAAGCAAAGCTGGCGGCATCACAATTCTGGACTTCCAGCTCTATGACAAAGCTGTCATCAACAAGACAGTATGGTACTGGCACAAAAACAGACACATGGATCCATGGAACAGAATCGAGAGCCCAGAAATGGACCCTCAACTCTATGGTCAACTTATCTTTGACAGAGCAGGAAGGAATGTCCAATGGCAAAAAGAGAGTCTCTTCAACAACTGGTGTTGGGAGAATTGGACAGCCCCATGCAGAAGAATGACAGTGGACCATTTCCTGACACCACACACAAAAGTAGACTCCAAATGGTTGAAAGACCTCAATGTGAGACAGGAGTCCATCAAAATCCTAAAGGAGAACACAGGTAGCAAGCTCTTCGACCTCAGCCGCAGCAACTTCTTCCTAGAAACATCACCAAAGGCACGGGAAGCCAGGGCAAAAATGAACTATTGGGATTTCATCAAGATAAAAAGCTTTGGCACAGCAAAAGAAACAGTCCACAAAACCAAAAGACAACCGACAGAATGGGAGAAATTATTTGCAAATGACCTATCAGATAAAGGGCTACTACCCAATATGTATAAAAACTTATCAAACTCAACACCCAAAGAACAAATAATCCAATCAAGAAATAGGCAGAAGACATGAACAGAGATTTTTCCAAAGAAGACATCCAAATGGCCCACAGGCACATGATAAAGTGCTCAACACGGCTTGGCATCAGAGAAATCCAAATGAAAACCTCAATGAGATACCACCTCACACCCGTCAGAATGGCTCAAATGAACAAGTCAGGGAACGACAGAGGTTGGCGGGGATGTGGAGAAAGGGGAACCCTCCTACACTGGTGGTGGGAATGCAAGCTGGTGCAACCCCTCTGGAAAAGTGTATGGAGGTTCCTCAAACAGTTATAATTAGAGCTACCATTCGATCCAGCAATTGCACTCCTGGGTATTTACCCCAAAGAAACAAATGTAGGGACCCGAAGCGGTACGTGCACCCCATTGTTTATAGCGGCAATATCCACAATAGCCAAACGGTGGAAAGAGCCAAGATGTCCATCGACAGATGAATGGATAAAGAAGAGGTGGTATATATATACACAATGGACTATTACGCAGCCATCAAAAGGAATGAGGTGTTGCCATGGACAACGACGTGGATGGAACTGGAGGGTCCGACGATTAGTGAAATAAGTCAATCAGAGAAAGACATGTATCATATGACCTCACTGATATGAGGGATTCTTAATCTCAGGAACAGAGTGAGGCTTGCTGGAGTGGTCGGGGGGGGGATGGGGTGGCTGGGTGATAGACTTTGGGGAGGGTATGAGCTACGGTGAGCGCTGTGAATTGTGTAAGACTGTTGAATCACAGATCTGTACTTCTGAAACAAATAACGCAACATATTTTAAGAATAAAGGAAAACAAGGAGACAGCAGGAGAGGAAGAATGAAGGGGAGTTAGTGAGAGGGGGAGACGGACCAGGAGAGATGATGGATTCTGAAAAATAATCCGAGGTTTCTAGAGGGGAGGTGGGTCGGTGGATTGGTTTGACTGGTGATGGTTATTAAAGAGGGCACATTCTGCATGGAGCACTGTGTGTTAGGAACAAACAATGAATCATGGGACAGTACACCAAAACAAATGATGTAGTACATGGTGATTAACAAAGCAATAAAAAACAAAGACTGTAATAAGAGATGAAGAAGGACACTATATCCTACTTAAAGGGTCTATCCAACAAGAAGATCTCACAATTGTAAATATCTATGCCCCGAACATGGGAGCATCCAATTATATAAGGCAATTAAGAAGAAAAGCAAAGAAACACATTGACCACCATACAATCATAGTGGGGGACTTTAACACCCCCCTGACTGAAATGGCCAGATCATCTAAGCAAAAGATCAACAAGGAAATAAAGACTTTAAATGACACACTGGACCAAATGGACTTCACAGACATATTCAGAACGTTCCATCCCAATGCAACGGAATACACATTCTTCTCTAGTGCCCATGGAACATTCTCCAGAATGGATCACATCCTAGGTCACAAATCAGGTCTCAACCGGTACCCAAAGATTGGGATCATTCCCTGCACATTTTCAGACCACAATGCTTTGAAACTAGAACTCAATCACAAGAGGAAAGTGGGAAAGAACTCAAATACATGGAGGCTAAAGAGCATCCTACGAAAGAATGAATGGGTCAACCAGGAAATTAAAGAAGAATTTAAAAAGTTCATGGAAACCAATGGAAATGAAAACTCAACTGTCCAAAATCTTTGGGATACAGCCAAGGCAGTCCTGCGAGGAAAGTATATAGCAATACAAGCCTTTCTCAAGAAACAAGAAAGGTCTCAAATACACACCCAACCCTACACCTAAAGGAGCTGGAGAAAGAACGGCAAATAAAGCCTAAACCCAGCAGGAGAAGAGAAATCATGCAGTTCAGAGCAGAAATCATTGAAATAGAACCCAGAAGAACAGTAGAAGTGATCAACGGAACTAGGAGCTGGTACTTTGAAAGAATTCACAAGATTGATACACCCCTGTCCAGGCTGATCAAAAAGAAAAGAGAAATGACCCAAATCAACAAAATCATGAATGAAAGAGGAGAGATCACAAACAACACCAAAGAAATACAAACAATTATAAGAACGTAATCTGAGCAACCCTAGGGCAGCAAATTCCATAACCTGGAAGAAATGGGTGCATTCCTAGAGATGTGTCAACTAACAAAACTGACCCAGGAAGAAATAGAAAACATGAACAGTCCTATAACCACGAAGGCAATTGAAGTAGTCATCAAAAACCTCCCAAGAAACCAAAGCCCAGGGCCAGATGGTTTCCCAGGGGAATTCTATCAGACATTTAAAGAAGAATTAATACCTATTCTCCTGAAACTGTTCCAAACAATAGAAATGGAAGGAAAACTTCCAAACTCATTTATGAGGCCACCATTACCTTGATTCCAAAACCAGACAAAGATCCCATCAAAAAGGAGAATTAGAGACCAATATCCTTGATGAACATCGATGCAAAAATTCTCACCAAAACTCTAGCCAAGAGGACACAACAGTACATGAAAAGGAGTCTTCACCATGACCAAGTGGGATTTATCCCTGGGCTGCAAGGCTGGTTCAACATCCGCAAATCAGTCAACGTGATCAAATACATTAACAAAAGAAAGAACGAGAATCATATGATCCTCTCAATAGATGCAGAAAAAGCATTGGACAAAGTACAGCACCCTTTCTGGATCAAAACTCTTCAGAGTATAGGGACAGCGGGTACATACCTCAATATCATAAAAGCCATCTACGAAAACCCTACAGCGAATATCATTCTCAATGGGGAAAAGCTGAGATCTTTTCCCCTAAGGTCAGGAACGCGGCAGGGATAGCCAATCTCACCACTGCTATTCAACATAGTATTAGAAGTCCTAGCCACAGCAATCAGACAACAAAAAGTAATCCAAGGCATCCAAATCGGCAGAGAGGAAGTCAAACTCTCACTCTTTGCAGATGATATGATACTTTATGTGGAAAACCCAAAAGACTCCACCCCAAAACTGCTAGAACTCACACAGCAATTCCGTCAAGTAGCAGGCTATAAAATCAATGCACAGGAATCAGTGGCATTCCTATACACCAACAACAAGACAGAAGAGAGACAAATCAAGGAGTCGATCCCATTCACAACTGCACCCAAAACCAGAAGAGACCTAGGAATATATTCATCCCAAGAGGCAAAGGATCTGTACCCAGAAAACTACAAAATACGCAGGAAAGAAATTGAAGAAGACACAAAGAAACGGAAAAACTTTCCATGCTCATGGATTGGGAGAACCAACATTGTGAAGAGGTCAATGCTACCTAGAGCAATCTACACATGCAATGCAATCCCCATCAAAATACCATCCACTTTTTTCCAGGAAATGGAACAAATACTCCTAAAATTTGAATGGAACCAGAAGAGACCCCGAATAGCCAGAGGAATATTGAGAAAGAAAAGCAAAGCTGGCGGCATCACAATTCTGGACTTCCAGCTCTATGACAAAGCTGTCATCATCAAGACAGTATGGTCCTGGCACAAAAACAGACACATGGATCCATGGAACAGAATCGAGAGCCCAGAAATGGACCCTCAACTCTATGGTCAACTTATCTTTGACAGAGCAGGAAGGAATGTCCAATGGCAAAAAGAGAGTCTCTTCAACAACTGGTGTTGGGAGAATTGGACAGCCCCATGCAGAAGAATGACACTGGACCATTTCCTGACACCACACACAGAAGTAGACGCCAAATGGTTGAAAGACCTCAATGTGAGACAGGAGTCCATCAAAATCCTAAAGGAGAACACAGGTAGCAAGCTCTTCGACCTCAGCCGCAGCAACTTCTTCCTAGAAACATCACCAAAGGCACGGGAAGCCAGGGCAAAAATGAACTATTGGGATTTCATCAAGATAAAAAGCTTTGGCACAGCAAAAGAAACAGTCCACAAAACCAAAAGACAACCGACAGAATGGGAGAAATTATTTGCAAATGACCTATCAGATAAAGGGCTACTATCCAATATGTATAAAAACTTATCAAACTCAACACCCAAAGAACAAATAATCCAATCAAGAAATAGGCAGAAGACATGAACAGACATTTTTCCAAAGAAGACATCCAAATGGCCCACAGGCACATGAAAAAGTGCTCAACACGGCTCGGCATCAGGGAAATCCAAATCAAAACCTCAATGAGATACCACCTCACACCCGTCAGAATGGCTCAAATGAACAAGTCAGGGAACGACAGAGGTTGGCGGGGATGTGGAGAAAGGGGAACCCTCCTACACTGGTGGTGGGAATGCAAGCTGGTGCAACCCCTCTGGAAAAGTGTATGGAGGTTCCTCAAACAGTTATAATTAGAGCTACCATTCGATCCAGCAATTGCACTCCTGGGTATTTACCCCAAAGATACAAATGTAGGGACCCGAAGCGGTACGTGCACCCCATTGTTTATAGCAGCAATATCCACAATAGCCAAACGGTGGAAAGAGCCAAGATGTCCATCGACAGATGAATGGATAAAGAAGAGGTGGTATATATATACACAATGGACTATTACGCAGCCATCAAAAGGAATGAGGTGTTGCCATGGACAACGACGTGGATGGAACTGGAGGGTCCGACGATTAGTGAAATAAGTCAATCAGAGAAAGACATGTATCATATGACCTCACTGATATGAGGGATTCTTAATCTCAGGAACAGAGTGAGGCTTGCTGGAGTGGTCGGGGGGGGGATGGGGTGGCTGGGTGATAGACTTTGGGGAGGGTATGAGCTACGGTGAGCGCTGTGAATTGTGTAAGACTGTTGAATCACAGATCTGTACTTCTGAAACAAATAACGCAACATATTTTAAGAATAAAGGAAAACAAGGAGACAGCAGGAGAGGAAGAATGAAGGGGAGTTAGTGAGAGGGGGAGACGGACCAGGAGAGATGATGGATTCTGAAAAATAATCCGAGGTTTCTAGAGGGGAGGTGGGTCGGTGGATTGGTTTGACTGGTGATGGTTATTAAAGAGGGCACATTCTGCATGGAGCACTGTGTGTTAGGAACAAACAATGAATCATGGGACAGTACACCAAAACAAATGATGTAGTACATGGTGATTAACAAAGCAATAAAAAACAAAGACTGTAATAAGAGATGAAGAAGGACACTATATCCTACTTAAAGGGTCTATCCAACAAGAAGATCTCACAATTGTAAATATCTATGCCCCGAACATGGGAGCATCCAATTATATAAGGCAATTAAGAAGAAAAGCAAAGAAACACATTGACCACCATACAATCATAGTGGGGGACTTTAACACCCCCCTGACTGAAATGGCCAGATCATCTAAGCAAAAGATCAACAAGGAAATAAAGACTTTAAATGACACACTGGACCAAATGGACTTCACAGACATATTCAGAACGTTCCATCCCAATGCAACGGAATACACATTCTTCTCTAGTGCCCATGGAACATTCTCCAGAATGGATCACATCCTAGGTCACAAATCAGGTCTCAACCGGTACCCAAAGATTGGGATCATTCCCTGCACATTTTCAGACCACAATGCTTTGAAACTAGAACTCAATCACAAGAGGAAAGTGGGAAAGAACTCAAATACATGGAGGCTAAAGAGCATCCTACGAAAGAATGAATGGGTCAACCAGGAAATTAAAGAAGAATTTAAAAAGTTCATGGAAACCAATGAAAATGAAAACTCAACTGTCCAAAATCTTTGGGATACAGCCAAGGCAGTCCTGCGAGGAAAGTATATAGCAATACAAGCCTTTCTCAAGAAACAAGAAAGGTCTCAAATACACACCCAACCCTACACCTAAAGGAGCTGGAGAAAGAACGGCAAATAAAGCCTAAACCCAGCAGGAGAAGAGAAATCATGCAGTTCAGAGCAGAAATCATTGAAATAGAACCCAGAAGAACAGTAGAAGTGATCAACGGAACTAGGAGCTGGTACTTTGAAAGAATTCACAAGATTGATACACCCCTGTCCAGGCTGATCAAAAAGAAAAGAGAAATGACCCAAATCAACAAAATCATGAATGAAAGAGGAGAGATCACAAACAACACCAAAGAAATACAAACAATTATAAGAACGTAATCTGAGCAACCCTAGGGCAGCAAATTCCATAACCTGGAAGAAATGGGTGCATTCCTAGAGATGTGTCAACTAACAAAACTGACCCAGGAAGAAATAGAAAACATGAACAGTCCTATAACCACGAAGGCAATTGAAGTAGTCATCAAAAACCTCCCAAGAAACCAAAGCCCAGGGCCAGATGGTTTCCCAGGGGAATTCTATCAGACATTTAAAGAAGAATTAATACCTATTCTCCTGAAACTGTTCCAAACAATAGAAATGGAAGGAAAACTTCCAAACTCATTTATGAGGCCACCATTACCTTGATTCCAAAACCAGACAAAGATCCCATCAAAAAGGAGAATTAGAGACCAATATCCTTGATGAACATCGATGCAAAAATTCTCACCAAAACTCTAGCCAAGAGGACACAACAGTACATGAAAAGGAGTCTTCACCATGACCAAGTGGGATTTATCCCTGGGCTGCAAGGCTGGTTCAACATCCGCAAATCAGTCAACGTGATCAAATACATTAACAAAAGAAAGAACGAGCATCATATGATCCTCTCAATAGATGCAGAAAAAGCATTGGACAAAGTACAGCACCCTTTCTGGATCAAAACTCTTCAGAGTATAGGGACAGCGGGTACATACCTCAATATCATAAAAGCCATCTACGAAAACCCTACAGCGAATATCATTCTCAATGGGGAAAAGCTGAGATCTTTTCCCCTAAGGTCAGGAACGCGGCAGGGATAGCCAATCTCACCACTGCTATTCAACATAGTATTAGAAGTCCTAGCCACAGCAATCAGACAACAAAAAGTAATCCAAGGCATCCAAATCGGCAGAGAGGAAGTCAAACTCTCACTCTTTGCAGATGATATGATACTTTATGTGGAAAACCCAAAAGACTCCACCCCAAAACTGCTAGAACTCACACAGCAATTCCGTCAAGTAGCAGGCTATAAAATCAATGCACAGGAATCAGTGGCATTCCTATACACCAACAACAAGACAGAAGAGAGACAAATCAAGGAGTCGATCCCATTCACAACTGCACCCAAAACCAGAAGAGACCTAGGAATATATTCATCCCAAGAGGCAAAGGATCTGTACCCAGAAAACTACAAAATACGCAGGAAAGAAATTGAAGAAGACACAAAGAAACGGAAAAACTTTCCATGCTCATGGATTGGGAGAACCAACATTGTGAAGAGGTCAATGCTACCTAGAGCAATCTACACATGCAATGCAATCCCCATCAAAATACCATCCACTTTTTTCCAGGAAATGGAACAAATACTCCTAAAATTTGAATGGAACCAGAAGAGACCCCGAATAGCCAGAGGAATATTGAGAAAGAAAAGCAAAGCTGGCGGCATCACAATTCTGGACTTCCAGCTCTATGACAAAGCTGTCATCATCAAGACAGTATGGTCCTGGCACAAAAACAGACACATGGATCCATGGAACAGAATCGAGAGCCCAGAAATGGACCCTCAACTCTATGGTCAACTTATCTTTGACAGAGCAGGAAGGAATGTCCAATGGCAAAAAGAGAGTCTCTTCAACAACTGGTGTTGGGAGAATTGGACAGCCCCATGCAGAAGAATGACACTGGACCATTTCCTGACACCACACACAGAAGTAGACGCCAAATGGTTGAAAGACCTCAATGTGAGACAGGAGTCCATCAAAATCCTAAAGGAGAACACAGGTAGCAAGCTCTTCGACCTCAGCCGCAGCAACTTCTTCCTAGAAACATCACCAAAGGCACGGGAAGCCAGGGCAAAAATGAACTATTGGGATTTCATCAAGATAAAAAGCTTTGGCACAGCAAAAGAAACAGTCCACAAAACCAAAAGACAACCGACAGAATGGGAGAAATTATTTGCAAATGACCTATCAGATAAAGGGCTACTATCCAATATGTATAAAAACTTATCAAACTCAACACCCAAAGAACAAATAATCCAATCAAGAAATAGGCAGAAGACATGAACAGACATTTTTCCAAAGAAGACATCCAAATGGCCCACAGGCACATGAAAAAGTGCTCAACACGGCTCGGCATCAGGGAAATCCAAATCAAAACCTCAATGAGATACCACCTCACACCCGTCAGAATGGCTCAAATGAACAAGTCAGGGAACGACAGAGGTTGGCGGGGATGTGGAGAAAGGGGAACCCTCCTACACTGGTGGTGGGAATGCAAGCTGGTGCAACCCCTCTGGAAAAGTGTATGGAGGTTCCTCAAACAGTTATAATTAGAGCTACCATTCGATCCAGCAATTGCACTCCTGGGTATTTACCCCAAAGATACAAATGTAGGGACCCGAAGCGGTACGTGCACCCCATTGTTTATAGCGGCAATATCCACAATAGCCAAACGGTGGAAAGAGCCAAGATGTCCATCGACAGATGAATGGATAAAGAAGAGGTGGTATATATATACACAATGGACTATTACGCAGCCATCAAAAGGAATGAGGTGTTGCTATGGACAACGACGTGGATGGAACTGGAGGGTCCGACGATTAGTGAAATAAGTCAATCAGAGAAAGACATGTATCATATGACCTCACTGATATGAGGGATTCTTAATCTCAGGAACAGAGTGAGGCTTGCTGGAGTGGTCGGGGGGGGGATGGGGTGGCTGGGTGATAGACTTTGGGGAGGGTATGAGCTACGGTGAGCGCTGTGAATTGTGTAAGACTGTTGAATCACAGATCTGTACTTCTGAAACAAATAACGCAACATATTTTAAGAATAAAGGAAAACAAGGAGACAGCAGGAGAGGAAGAATGAAGGGGAGTTAGTGAGAGGGGGAGACGGACCAGGAGAGATGATGGATTCTGAAAAATAATCCGAGGTTTCTAGAGGGGAGGTGGATCGGTGGATTGGTTTGACTGGTGATGGTTATTAAAGAGGGCACATTCTGCATGGAGCACTGTGTGTTAGGAACAAACAATGAATCATGGGACAGTACACCAAAACAAATGATGTAGTACATGGTGATTAACAAAGCAATAAAAAACAAAGACTGTAATAAGAGATGAAGAAGGACACTATATCCTACTTAAAGGGTCTATCCAACAAGAAGATCTCACAATTGTAAATATCTATGCCCCGAACATGGGAGCATCCAATTATATAAGGCAATTAAGAAGAAAAGCAAAGAAACACATTGACCACCATACAATCATAGTGGGGGACTTTAACACCCCCCTGACTGAAATGGCCAGATCATCTAAGCAAAAGATCAACAAGGAAATAAAGACTTTAAATGACACACTGGACCAAATGGACTTCACAGACATATTCAGAACGTTCCATCCCAATGCAACGGAATACACATTCTTCTCTAGTGCCCATGGAACATTCTCCAGAATGGATCACATCCTAGGTCACAAATCAGGTCTCAACCGGTACCCAAAGATTGGGATCATTCCCTGCACATTTTCAGACCACAATGCTTTGAAACTAGAACTCAATCACAAGAGGAAAGTGGGAAAGAACTCAAATACATGGAGGCTAAAGAGCATCCTACGAAAGAATGAATGGGTCAACCAGGAAATTAAAGAAGAATTTAAAAAGTTCATGGAAACCAATGGAAATGAAAACTCAACTGTCCAAAATCTTTGGGATACAGCCAAGGCAGTCCTGCGAGGAAAGTATATAGCAATACAAGCCTTTCTCAAGAAACAAGAAAGGTCTCAAATACACACCCAACCCTACACCTAAAGGAGCTGGAGAAAGAACGGCAAATAAAGCCTAAACCCAGCAGGAGAAGAGAAATCATGCAGTTCAGAGCAGAAATCATTGAAATAGAACCCAGAAGAACAGTAGAAGTGATCAACGGAACTAGGAGCTGGTACTTTGAAAGAATTCACAAGATTGATACACCCCTGTCCAGGCTGATCAAAAAGAAAAGAGAAATGACCCAAATCAACAAAATCATGAATGAAAGAGGAGAGATCACAAACAACACCAAAGAAATACAAACAATTATAAGAACGTAATCTGAGCAACCCTAGGGCAGCAAATTCCATAACCTGGAAGAAATGGGTGCATTCCTAGAGATGTGTCAACTAACAAAACTGACCCAGGAAGAAATAGAAAACATGAACAGTCCTATAACCACGAAGGCAATTGAAGTAGTCATCAAAAACCTCCCAAGAAACCAAAGCCCAGGGCCAGATGGTTTCCCAGGGGAATTCTATCAGACATTTAAAGAAGAATTAATACCTATTCTCCTGAAACTGTTCCAAACAATAGAAATGGAAGGAAAACTTCCAAACTCATTTATGAGGCCACCATTACCTTGATTCCAAAACCAGACAAAGATCCCATCAAAAAGGAGAATTAGAGACCAATATCCTTGATGAACATCGATGCAAAAATTCTCACCAAAACTCTAGCCAAGAGGACACAACAGTACATGAAAAGGAGTCTTCACCATGACCAAGTGGGATTTATCCCTGGGCTGCAAGGCTGGTTCAACATCCGCAAATCAGTCAACGTGATCAAATACATTAACAAAAGAAAGAACGAGAATCATATGATCCTCTCAATAGATGCAGAAAAAGCATTGGACAAAGTACAGCACCCTTTCTGGATCAAAACTCTTCAGAGTATAGGGACAGCGGGTACATACCTCAATATCATAAAAGCCATCTACGAAAACCCTACAGCGAATATCATTCTCAATGGGGAAAAGCTGAGATCTTTTCCCCTAAGGTCAGGAACGCGGCAGGGATAGCCAATCTCACCACTGCTATTCAACATAGTATTAGAAGTCCTAGCCACAGCAATCAGACAACAAAAAGTAATCCAAGGCATCCAAATCGGCAGAGAGGAAGTCAAACTCTCACTCTTTGCAGATGATATGATACTTTATGTGGAAAACCCAAAAGACTCCACCCCAAAACTGCTAGAACTCACACAGCAATTCCGTCAAGTAGCAGGCTATAAAATCAATGCACAGGAATCAGTGGCATTCCTATACACCAACAACAAGACAGAAGAGAGACAAATCAAGGAGTCGATCCCATTCACAACTGCACCCAAAACCAGAAGAGACCTAGGAATATATTCATCCCAAGAGGCAAAGGATCTGTACCCAGAAAACTACAAAATACGCAGGAAAGAAATTGAAGAAGACACAAAGAAACGGAAAAACTTTCCATGCTCATGGATTGGGAGAACCAACATTGTGAAGAGGTCAATGCTACCTAGAGCAATCTACACATGCAATGCAATCCCCATCAAAATACCATCCACTTTTTTCCAGGAAATGGAACAAATACTCCTAAAATTTGAATGGAACCAGAAGAGACCCCGAATAGCCAGAGGAATATTGAGAAAGAAAAGCAAAGCTGGCGGCATCACAATTCTGGACTTCCAGCTCTATGACAAAGCTGTCATCATCAAGACAGTATGGTCCTGGCACAAAAACAGACACATGGATCCATGGAACAGAATCGAGAGCCCAGAAATGGACCCTCAACTCTATGGTCAACTTATCTTTGACAGAGCAGGAAGGAATGTCCAATGGCAAAAAGAGAGTCTCTTCAACAACTGGTGTTGGGAGAATTGGACAGCCCCATGCAGAAGAATGACACTGGACCATTTCCTGACACCACACACAGAAGTAGACGCCAAATGGTTGAAAGACCTCAATGTGAGACAGGAGTCCATCAAAATCCTAAAGGAGAACACAGGTAGCAAGCTCTTCGACCTCAGCCGCAGCAACTTCTTCCTAGAAACATCACCAAAGGCACGGGAAGCCAGGGCAAAAATGAACTATTGGGATTTCATCAAGATAAAAAGCTTTGGCACAGCAAAAGAAACAGTCCACAAAACCAAAAGACAACCGACAGAATGGGAGAAATTATTTGCAAATGACCTATCAGATAAAGGGCTACTATCCAATATGTATAAAAACTTATCAAACTCAACACCCAAAGAACAAATAATCCAATCAAGAAATAGGCAGAAGACATGAACAGACATTTTTCCAAAGAAGACATCCAAATGGCCCACAGGCACATGAAAAAGTGCTCAACACGGCTCGGCATCAGGGAAATCCAAATCAAAACCTCAATGAGATACCACCTCACACCCGTCAGAATGGCTCAAATGAACAAGTCAGGGAACGACAGAGGTTGGCGGGGATGTGGAGAAAGGGGAACCCTCCTACACTGGTGGTGGGAATGCAAGCTGGTGCAACCCCTCTGGAAAAGTGTATGGAGGTTCCTCAAACAGTTATAATTAGAGCTACCATTCGATCCAGCAATTGCACTCCTGGGTATTTACCCCAAAGATACAAATGTAGGGACCCGAAGCGGTACGTGCACCCCATTGTTTATAGCGGCAATATCCACAATAGCCAAACGGTGGAAAGAGCCAAGATGTCCATCGACAGATGAATGGATAAAGAAGAGGTGGTATATATATACACAATGGACTATTACGCAGCCATCAAAAGGAATGAGGTGTTGCCATGGACAACGACGTGGATGGAACTGGAGGGTCCGACGATTAGTGAAATAAGTCAATCAGAGAAAGACATGTATCATATGACCTCACTGATATGAGGGATTCTTAATCTCAGGAACAGAGTGAGGCTTGCTGGAGTGGTCGGGGGGGGGATGGGGTGGCTGGGTGATAGACTTTGGGGAGGGTATGAGCTACGGTGAGCGCTGTGAATTGTGTAAGACTGTTGAATCACAGATCTGTACTTCTGAAACAAATAACGCAACATATTTTAAGAATAAAGGAAAACAAGGAGACAGCAGGAGAGGAAGAATGAAGGGGAGTTAGTGAGAGGGGGAGACGGACCAGGAGAGATGATGGATTCTGAAAAATAATCCGAGGTTTCTAGAGGGGAGGTGGATCGGTGGATTGGTTTGACTGGTGATGGTTATTAAAGAGGGCACATTCTGCATGGAGCACTGTGTGTTAGGAACAAACAATGAATCATGGGACAGTACACCAAAACAAATGATGTAGTACATGGTGATTAACAAAGCAATAAAAAACAAAGACTGTAATAAGAGATGAAGAAGGACACTATATCCTACTTAAAGGGTCTATCCAACAAGAAGATCTCACAATTGTAAATATCTATGCCCCGAACATGGGAGCATCCAATTATATAAGGCAATTAAGAAGAAAAGCAAAGAAACACATTGACCACCATACAATCATAGTGGGGGACTTTAACACCCCCCTGACTGAAATGGCCAGATCATCTAAGCAAAAGATCAACAAGGAAATAAAGACTTTAAATGACACACTGGACCAAATGGACTTCACAGACATATTCAGAACGTTCCATCCCAATGCAACGGAATACACATTCTTCTCTAGTGCCCATGGAACATTCTCCAGAATGGATCACATCCTAGGTCACAAATCAGGTCTCAACCGGTACCCAAAGATTGGGATCATTCCCTGCACATTTTCAGACCACAATGCTTTGAAACTAGAACTCAATCACAAGAGGAAAGTGGGAAAGAACTCAAATACATGGAGGCTAAAGAGCATCCTACGAAAGAATGAATGGGTCAACCAGGAAATTAAAGAAGAATTTAAAAAGTTCATGGAAACCAATGGAAATGAAAACTCAACTGTCCAAAATCTTTGGGATACAGCCAAGGCAGTCCTGCGAGGAAAGTATATAGCAATACAAGCCTTTCTCAAGAAACAAGAAAGGTCTCAAATACACACCCAACCCTACACCTAAAGGAGCTGGAGAAAGAACGGCAAATAAAGCCTAAACCCAGCAGGAGAAGAGAAATCATGCAGTTCAGAGCAGAAATCATTGAAATAGAACCCAGAAGAACAGTAGAAGTGATCAACGGAACTAGGAGCTGGTACTTTGAAAGAATTCACAAGATTGATACACCCCTGTCCAGGCTGATCAAAAAGAAAAGAGAAATGACCCAAATCAACAAAATCATGAATGAAAGAGGAGAGATCACAAACAACACCAAAGAAATACAAACAATTATAAGAACGTAATCTGAGCAACCCTAGGGCAGCAAATTCCATAACCTGGAAGAAATGGGTGCATTCCTAGAGATGTGTCAACTAACAAAACTGACCCAGGAAGAAATAGAAAACATGAACAGTCCTATAACCACGAAGGCAATTGAAGTAGTCATCAAAAACCTCCCAAGAAACCAAAGCCCAGGGCCAGATGGTTTCCCAGGGGAATTCTATCAGACATTTAAAGAAGAATTAATACCTATTCTCCTGAAACTGTTCCAAACAATAGAAATGGAAGGAAAACTTCCAAACTCATTTATGAGGCCACCATTACCTTGATTCCAAAACCAGACAAAGATCCCATCAAAAAGGAGAATTAGAGACCAATATCCTTGATGAACATCGATGCAAAAATTCTCACCAAAACTCTAGCCAAGAGGACACAACAGTACATGAAAAGGAGTCTTCACCATGACCAAGTGGGATTTATCCCTGGGCTGCAAGGCTGGTTAAACATCCGCAAATCAGTCAACGTGATCAAATACATTAACAAAAGAAAGAACGAGAATCATATGATCCTCTCAATAGATGCAGAAAAAGCATTGGACAAAGTACAGCACCCTTTCTGGATCAAAACTCTTCAGAGTATAGGGACAGCGGGTACATACCTCAATATCATAAAAGCCATCTACGAAAACCCTACAGCGAATATCATTCTCAATGGGGAAAAGCTGAGATCTTTTCCCCTAAGGTCAGGAACGCGGCAGGGATAGCCAATCTCACCACTGCTATTCAACATAGTATTAGAAGTCCTAGCCACAGCAATCAGACAACAAAAAGTAATCCAAGGCATCCAAATCGGCAGAGAGGAAGTCAAACTCTCACTCTTTGCAGATGATATGATACTTTATGTGGAAAACCCAAAAGACTCCACCCCAAAACTGCTAGAACTCACACAGCAATTCCGTCAAGTAGCAGGCTATAAAATCAATGCACAGGAATCAGTGGCATTCCTATACACCAACAACAAGACAGAAGAGAGACAAATCAAGGAGTCGATCCCATTCACAACGGCACCCAAAACCAGAAGAGACCTAGGAATATATTCATCCCAAGAGGCAAAGGATCTGTACCCAGAAAACTACAAAATACGCAGGAAAGAAATTGAAGAAGACACAAAGAAACGGAAAAACTTTCCATGCTCATGGATTGGGAGAACCAACATTGTGAAGAGGTCAATGCTACCTAGAGCAATCTACACATGCAATGCAATCCCCATCAAAATACCATCCACTTTTTTCCAGGAAATGGAACAAATACTCCTAAAATTTGAATGGAACCAGAAGAGACCCCGAATAGCCAGAGGAATATTGAGAAAGAAAAGCAAAGCTGGCGGCATCACAATTCTGGACTTCCAGCTCTATGACAAAGCTGTCATCATCAAGACAGTATGGTACTGGCACAAAAACAGACACATGGATCCATGGAACAGAATCGAGAGCCCAGAAATGGACCCTCAACTCTATGGTCAACTTATCTTTGACAGAGCAGGAAGGAATGTCCAATGGCAAAAAGAGAGTCTCTTCAACAACTGGTGTTGGGAGAATTGGACAGCCCCATGCAGAAGAATGACACTGGACCATTTCCTGACACCACACACAGAAGTAGACGCCAAATGGTTGAAAGACCTCAATGTGAGACAGGAGTCCATCAAAATCCTAAAGGAGAACACAGGTAGCAAGCTCTTCGACCTCAGCCGCAGCAACTTCTTCCTAGAAACATCACCAAAGGCACGGGAAGCCAGGGCAAAAATGAACTATTGGGATTTCATCAAGATAAAAAGCTTTGGCACAGCAAAAGAAACAGTCCACAAAACCAAAAGACAACCGACAGAATGGGAGAAATTATTTGCAAATGACCTATCAGATAAAGGGCTACTATCCAATATGTATAAAAACTTATCAAACTCAACACCCAAAGAACAAATAATCCAATCAAGAAATAGGCAGAAGACATGAACAGACATTTTTCCAAAGAAGACATCCAAATGGCCCACAGGCACATGAAAAAGTGCTCAACACGGCTCGGCATCAGGGAAATCCAAATCAAAACCTCAATGAGATACCACCTCACACCCGTCAGAATGGCTCAAATGAACAAGTCAGGGAACGACAGAGGTTGGCGGGGATGTGGAGAAAGGGGAACCCTCCTACACTGGTGGTGGGAATGCAAGCTGGTGCAACCCCTCTGGAAAAGTGTATGGAGGTTCCTCAAACAGTTATAATTAGAGCTACCATTCGATCCAGCAATTGCACTCCTGGGTATTTACCCCAAAGATACAAATGTAGGGACCCGAAGCGGTACGTGCACCCCATTGTTTATAGCAGCAATATCCACAATAGCCAAACGGTGGAAAGAGCCAAGATGTCCATCGACAGATGAATGGATAAAGAAGAGGTGGTATATATATACACAATGGACTATTACGCAGCCATCAAAAGGAATGAGGTGTTGCCATGGACAACGACGTGGATGGAACTGGAGGGTCCGACGATTAGTGAAATAAGTCAATCAGAGAAAGACATGTATCATATGACCTCACTGATATGAGGGATTCTTAATCTCAGGAACAGAGTGAGGCTTGCTGGAGTGGTCGGGGGGGGGATGGGGTGGCTGGGTGATAGACTTTGGGGAGGGTATGAGCTACGGTGAGCGCGGTGAATTGTGTAAGACTGTTGAATCACAGATCTGTACTTCTGAAACAAATAACGCAACATATTTTAAGAATAAAGGAAAACAAGGAGACAGCAGGAGAGGAAGAATGAAGGGGAGTTAGTGAGAGGGGGAGACGGACCAGGAGAGATGATGGATTCTGAAAAATAATCCGAGGTTTCTAGAGGGGAGGTGGGTCGGTGGATTGGTTTGACTGGTGATGGTTATTAAAGAGGGCACATTCTGCATGGAGCACTGTGTGTTAGGAACAAACAATGAATCATGGGACAGTACACCAAAACAAATGATGTAGTACATGGTGATTAACAAAGCAATAAAAAACAAAGACTGTAATAAGAGATGAAGAAGGACACTATATCCTACTTAAAGGGTCTATCCAACAAGAAGATCTCACAATTGTAAATATCTATGCCCCGAACATGGGAGCATCCAATTATATAAGGCAATTAAGAAGAAAAGCAAAGAAACACATTGACCACCATACAATCATAGTGGGGGACTTTAACACCCCCCTGACTGAAATGGCCAGATCATCTAAGCAAAAGATCAACAAGGAAATAAAGACTTTAAATGACACACTGGACCAAATGGACTTCACAGACATATTCAGAACGTTCCATCCCAATGCAACGGAATACACATTCTTCTCTAGTGCCCATGGAACATTCTCCAGAATGGATCACATCCTAGGTCACAAATCAGGTCTCAACCGGTACCCAAAGATTGGGATCATTCCCTGCACATTTTCAGACCACAATGCTTTGAAACTAGAACTCAATCACAAGAGGAAAGTGGGAAAGAACTCAAATACATGGAGGCTAAAGAGCATCCTACGAAAGAATGAATGGGTCAACCAGGAAATTAAAGAAGAATTTAAAAAGTTCATGGAAACCAATGAAAATGAAAACTCAACTGTCCAAAATCTTTGGGATACAGCCAAGGCAGTCCTGCGAGGAAAGTATATAGCAATACAAGCCTTTCTCAAGAAACAAGAAAGGTCTCAAATACACACCCAACCCTACACCTAAAGGAGCTGGAGAAAGAACGGCAAATAAAGCCTAAACCCAGCAGGAGAAGAGAAATCATGCAGTTCAGAGCAGAAATCATTGAAATAGAACCCAGAAGAACAGTAGAAGTGATCAACGGAACTAGGAGCTGGTACTTTGAAAGAATTCACAAGATTGATACACCCCTGTCCAGGCTGATCAAAAAGAAAAGAGAAATGACCCAAATCAACAAAATCATGAATGAAAGAGGAGAGATCACAAACAACACCAAAGAAATACAAACAATTATAAGAACGTAATCTGAGCAACCCTAGGGCAGCAAATTCCATAACCTGGAAGAAATGGGTGCATTCCTAGAGATGTGTCAACTAACAAAACTGACCCAGGAAGAAATAGAAAACATGAACAGTCCTATAACCACGAAGGCAATTGAAGTAGTCATCAAAAACCTCCCAAGAAACCAAAGCCCAGGGCCAGATGGTTTCCCAGGGGAATTCTATCAGACATTTAAAGAAGAATTAATACCTATTCTCCTGAAACTGTTCCAAACAATAGAAATGGAAGGAAAACTTCCAAACTCATTTATGAGGCCACCATTACCTTGATTCCAAAACCAGACAAAGATCCCATCAAAAAGGAGAATTAGAGA
Source organism: Eumetopias jubatus (assembly GCF_037043125.1). Taxonomy (NCBI): domain Eukaryota; kingdom Metazoa; phylum Chordata; class Mammalia; order Carnivora; family Otariidae; genus Eumetopias; species Eumetopias jubatus. The sequence goes on from NW_028274825.1 coordinate 3,074,150, forward strand.
CCAATATCCTTGATGAACATCGATGCAAAAATTCTCACCAAAACTCTAGCCAAGAGGACACAACAGTACATGAAAAGGAGTCTTCACCATGACCAAGTGGGATTTATCCCTGGGCTGCAAGGCTGGTTCAACATCCGCAAATCAGTCAACGTGATCAAATACATTAACAAAAGAAAGAACGAGAATCATATGATCCTCTCAATAGATGCAGAAAAAGCATTGGACAAAGTACAGCACCCTTTCTGGATCAAAACTCTTCAGAGTATAGGGACAGCGGGTACATACCTCAATATCATAAAAGCCATCTACGAAAACCCTACAGCGAATATCATTCTCAATGGGGAAAAGCTGAGATCTTTTCCCCTAAGGTCAGGAACGCGGCAGGGATAGCCAATCTCACCACTGCTATTCAACATAGTATTAGAAGTCCTAGCCACAGCAATCAGACAACAAAAAGTAATCCAAGGCATCCAAATCGGCAGAGAGGAAGTCAAACTCTCACTCTTTGCAGATGATATGATACTTTATGTGGAAAACCCAAAAGACTCCACCCCAAAACTGCTAGAACTCACACAGCAATTCCGTCAAGTAGCAGGCTATAAAATCAATGCACAGGAATCAGTGGCATTCCTATACACCAACAACAAGACAGAAGAGAGACAAATCAAGGAGTGGATCCCATTCACAACGGCACCCAAAACCAGAAGAGACCTAGGAATATATTCATCCCAAGAGGCAAAGGATCTGTACCCAGAAAACTACAAAATACGCAGGAAAGAAATTGAAGAAGACACAAAGAAACGGAAAAACTTTCCATGCTCATGGATTGGGAGAACCAACATTGTGAAGAGGTCAATGCTACCTAGAGCAATCTACACATGCAATGCAATCCCCATCAAAATACCATCCACTTTTTTCCAGGAAATGGAACAAATACTCCTAAAATTTGAATGGAACCAGAAGAGACCCCGAATAGCCAGAGGAATATTGAGAAAGAAAAGCAAAGCTGGCGGCATCACAATTCTGGACTTCCAGCTCTATGACAAAGCTGTCATCATCAAGACAGTATGGTACTGGCACAAAAACAGACACATGGATCCATGGAACAGAATCGAGAGCCCAGAAATGGACCCTCAACTCTATGGTCAACTTATCTTTGACAGAGCAGGAAGGAATGTCCAATGGCAAAAAGAGAGTCTCTTCAACAACTGGTGTTGGGAGAATTGGACAGCCCCATGCAGAAGAATGACACTGGACCATTTCCTGACACCACACACAGAAGTAGACGCCAAATGGTTGAAAGACCTCAATGTGAGACAGGAGTCCATCAAAATCCTAAAGGAGAACACAGGTAGCAAGCTCTTCGACCTCAGCCGCAGCAACTTCTTCCTAGAAACATCACCAAAGGCACGGGAAGCCAGGGCAAAAATGAACTATTGGGATTTCATCAAGATAAAAAGCTTTGGCACAGCAAAAGAAACAGTCCACAAAACCAAAAGACAACCGACAGAATGGGAGAAATTATTTGCAAATGACCTATCAGATAAAGGGCTACTATCCAATATGTATAAAAACTTATCAAACTCAACACCCAAAGAACAAATAATCCAATCAAGAAATAGGCAGAAGACATGAACAGACATTTTTCCAAAGAAGACATCCAAATGGCCCACAGGCACATGAAAAAGTGCTCAACACGGCTCGGCATCAGGGAAATCCAAATCAAAACCTCAATGAGATACCACCTCACACCCGTCAGAATGGCTCAAATGAACAAGTCAGGGAACGACAGAGGTTGGCGGGGATGTGGAGAAAGGGGAACCCTCCTACACTGGTGGTGGGAATGCAAGCTGGTGCAACCCCTCTGGAAAAGTGTATGGAGGTTCCTCAAACAGTTATAATTAGAGCTACCATTCGATCCAGCAATTGCACTCCTGGGTATTTACCCCAAAGATACAAATGTAGGGACCCGAAGCGGTACGTGCACCCCATTGTTTATAGCAGCAATATCCACAATAGCCAAACGGTGGAAAGAGCCAAGATGTCCATCGACAGATGAATGGATAAAGAAGAGGTGGTATATATATACACAATGGACTATTACGCAGCCATCAAAAGGAATGAGGTGTTGCCATGGACAACGACGTGGATGGAACTGGAGGGTCCGACGATTAGTGAAATAAGTCAATCAGAGAAAGACATGTATCATATGACCTCACTGATATGAGGGATTCTTAATCTCAGGAACAGAGTGAGGCTTGCTGGAGTGGTCGGGGGGGGGATGGGGTGGCTGGGTGATAGACTTTGGGGAGGGTATGAGCTACGGTGAGCGCGGTGAATTGTGTAAGACTGTTGAATCACAGATCTGTACTTCTGAAACAAATAACGCAACATATTTTAAGAATAAAGGAAAACAAGGAGACAGCAGGAGAGGAAGAATGAAGGGGAGTTAGTGAGAGGGGGAGACGGACCAGGAGAGATGATGGATTCTGAAAAATAATCCGAGGTTTCTAGAGGGGAGGTGGGTCGGTGGATTGGTTTGACTGGTGATGGTTATTAAAGAGGGCACATTCTGCATGGAGCACTGTGTGTTAGGAACAAACAATGAATCATGGGACAGTACACCAAAACAAATGATGTAGTACATGGTGATTAACAAAGCAATAAAAAACAAAGACTGTAATAAGAGATGAAGAAGGACACTATATCCTACTTAAAGGGTCTATCCAACAAGAAGATCTCACAATTGTAAATATCTATGCCCCGAACATGGGAGCATCCAATTATATAAGGCAATTAAGAAGAAAAGCAAAGAAACACATTGACCACCATACAATCATAGTGGGGGACTTTAACACCCCCCTGACTGAAATGGCCAGATCATCTAAGCAAAAGATCAACAAGGAAATAAAGACTTTAAATGACACACTGGACCAAATGGACTTCACAGACATATTCAGAACGTTCCATCCCAATGCAACGGAATACACATTCTTCTCTAGTGCCCATGGAACATTCTCCAGAATGGATCACATCCTAGGTCACAAATCAGGTCTCAACCGGTACCCAAAGATTGGGATCATTCCCTGCACATTTTCAGACCACAATGCTTTGAAACTAGAACTCAATCACAAGAGGAAAGTGGGAAAGAACTCAAATACATGGAGGCTAAAGAGCATCCTACGAAAGAATGAATGGGTCAACCAGGAAATTAAAGAAGAATTTAAAAAGTTCATGGAAACCAATGAAAATGAAAACTCAACTGTCCAAAATCTTTGGGATACAGCCAAGGCAGTCCTGCGAGGAAAGTATATAGCAATACAAGCCTTTCTCAAGAAACAAGAAAGGTCTCAAATGCACACCCAACCCTACACCTAAAGGAGCTGGAGAAAGAACGGCAAATAAAGCCTAAACCCAGCAGGAGAAGAGAAATCATGCAGTTCAGAGTAGAAATCATTGAAATAGAACCCAGAAGAACAGTAGAAGTGATCAACGGAACTAGGAGCTGGTACTTTGAAAGAATTCACAAGATTGATACACCCCTGTCCAGGCTGATCAAAAAGAAAAGAGAAATGACCCAAATCAACAAAATCATGAATGAAAGAGGAGAGATCACAAACAACACCAAAGAAATACAAACAATTATAAGAACGTAATCTGAGCAACCCTAGGGCAGCAAATTCCATAACCTGGAAGAAATGGGTGCATTCCTAGAGATGTGTCAACTAACAAAACTGACCCAGGAAGAAATAGAAAACATGAACAGTCCTATAACCACGAAGGCAATTGAAGTAGTCATCAAAAACCTCCCAAGAAACCAAAGCCCAGGGCCAGATGGTTTCCCAGGGGAATTCTATCAGACATTTAAAGAAGAATTAATACCTATTCTCCTGAAACTGTTCCAAACAATAGAAATGGAAGGAAAACTTCCAAACTCATTTATGAGGCCACCATTACCTTGATTCCAAAACCAGACAAAGATCCCATCAAAAAGGAGAATTAGAGACCAATATCCTTGATGAACATCGATGCAAAAATTCTCACCAAAACTCTAGCCAAGAGGACACAACAGTACATGAAAAGGAGTCTTCACCATGACCAAGTGGGATTTATCCCTGGGCTGCAAGGCTGGTTCAACATCCGCAAATCAGTCAACGTGATCAAATACATTAACAAAAGAAAGAACGAGAATCATATGATCCTCTCAATAGATGCAGAAAAAGCATTGGACAAAGTACAGCACCCTTTCTGGATCAAAACTCTTCAGAGTATAGGGACAGCGGGTACATACCTCAATATCATAAAAGCCATCTACGAAAACCCTACAGCGAATATCATTCTCAATGGGGAAAAGCTGAGATCTTTTCCCCTAAGGTCAGGAACGCGGCAGGGATAGCCAATCTCACCACTGCTATTCAACATAGTATTAGAAGTCCTAGCCACAGCAATCAGACAACAAAAAGTAATCCAAGGCATCCAAATCGGCAGAGAGGAAGTCAAACTCTCACTCTTTGCAGATGATATGATACTTTATGTGGAAAACCCAAAAGACTCCACCCCAAAACTGCTAGAACTCACACAGCAATTCCGTCAAGTAGCAGGCTATAAAATCAATGCACAGGAATCAGTGGCATTCCTATACACCAACAACAAGACAGAAGAGAGACAAATCAAGGAGTCGATCCCATTCACAACTGCACCCAAAACCAGAAGAGACCTAGGAATATATTCATCCCAAGAGGCAAAGGATCTGTACCCAGAAAACTACAAAATACGCAGGAAAGAAATTGAAGAAGACACAAAGAAACGGAAAAACTTTCCATGCTCATGGATTGGGAGAACCAACATTGTGAAGAGGTCAATGCTACCTAGAGCAATCTACACATGCAATGCAATCCCCATCAAAATACCATCCACTTTTTTCCAGGAAATGGAACAAATACTCCTAAAATTTGAATGGAACCAGAAGAGACCCCGAATAGCCAGAGGAATATTGAGAAAGAAAAGCAAAGCTGGCGGCATCACAATTCTGGACTTCCAGCTCTATGACAAAGCTGTCATCATCAAGACAGTATGGTCCTGGCACAAAAACAGACACATGGATCCATGGAACAGAATCGAGAGCCCAGAAATGGACCCTCAACTCTATGGTCAACTTATCTTTGACAGAGCAGGAAGGAATGTCCAATGGCAAAAAGAGAGTCTCTTCAACAACTGGTGTTGGGAGAATTGGACAGCCCCATGCAGAAGAATGACACTGGACCATTTCCTGACACCACACACAGAAGTAGACGCCAAATGGTTGAAAGACCTCAATGTGAGACAGGAGTCCATCAAAATCCTAAAGGAGAACACAGGTAGCAAGCTCTTCGACCTCAGCCGCAGCAACTTCTTCCTAGAAACATCACCAAAGGCACGGGAAGCCAGGGCAAAAATGAACTATTGGGATTTCATCAAGATAAAAAGCTTTGGCACAGCAAAAGAAACAGTCCACAAAACCAAAAGACAACCGACAGAATGGGAGAAATTATTTGCAAATGACCTATCAGATAAAGGGCTACTATCCAATATGTATAAAAACTTATCAAACTCAACACCCAAAGAACAAATAATCCAATCAAGAAATAGGCAGAAGACATGAACAGACATTTTTCCAAAGAAGACATCCAAATGGCCCACAGGCACATGAAAAAGTGCTCAACACGGCTCGGCATCAGGGAAATCCAAATCAAAACCTCAATGAGATACCACCTCACACCCGTCAGAATGGCTCAAATGAACAAGTCAGGGAACGACAGAGGTTGGCGGGGATGTGGAGAAAGGGGAACCCTCCTACACTGGTGGTGGGAATGCAAGCTGGTGCAACCCCTCTGGAAAAGTGTATGGAGGTTCCTCAAACAGTTATAATTAGAGCTACCATTCGATCCAGCAATTGCACTCCTGGGTATTTACCCCAAAGATACAAATGTAGGGACCCGAAGCGGTACGTGCACCCCATTGTTTATAGCAGCAATATCCATAATAGCCAAACGGTGGAAAGAGCCAAGATGTCCATCGAGAGATGAATGGATAAAGAAGAGGTGGTATATATATACACAATGGACTATTACGCAGCCATCAAAAGGAATGAGGTGTTGCCATGGACAACGACGTGGATGGAACTGGAGGGTCCGACGATTAATGAAATAAGTCAATCAGAGAAAGACATGTATCATATGACCTCACTGATATGAGGGATTCTTAATCTCAGGAACAGAGTGAGGCTTGCTGGAGTGGTCGGGGGGGGGATGGGGTGGCTGGGTGATAGACTTTGGGGAGGGTATGAGCTACGGTGAGCGCTGTGAATTGTGTAAGACTGTTGAATCACAGATCTGTACTTCTGAAACAAATAACGCAACATATTTTAAGAATAAAGGAAAACAAGGAGACAGCAGGAGAGGAAGAATGAAGGGGAGTTAGTGAGAGGGGGAGACGGACCAGGAGAGATGATGGATTCTGAAAAATAATCCGAGGTTTCTAGAGGGGAGGTGGGTCGGTGGATTGGTTTGACTGGTGATGGTTATTAAAGAGGGCACATTCTGCATGGAGCACTGTGTGTTAGGAACAAACAATGAATCATGGGACAGTACACCAAAACAAATGATGTAGTACATGGTGATTAACAAAGCAATAAAAAACAAAGACTGTAATAAGAGATGAAGAAGGACACTATATCCTACTTAAAGGGTCTATCCAACAAGAAGATCTCACAATTGTAAATATCTATGCCCCGAACATGGGAGCATCCAATTATATAAGGCAATTAAGAAGAAAAGCAAAGAAACACATTGACCACCATACAATCATAGTGGGGGACTTTAACACCCCCCTGACTGAAATGGCCAGATCATCTAAGCAAAAGATCAACAAGGAAATAAAGACTTTAAATGACACACTGGACAAAATGGACTTCACAGACATATTCAGAACGTTCCATCCCAATGCAACGGAATACACATTCTTCTCTAGTGCCCATGGAACATTCTCCAGAATGGATCACATCCTAGGTCACAAATCAGGTCTCAACCGGTACCCAAAGATTGGGATCATTCCCTTCACATTTTCAGACCACAATGCTTTGAAACTAGAACTCAATCACAAGAGGAGAGTCGGAAAGAACTCAAATACATGGAGGCTAAAGAGCATCCTACGAAAGAATGAATGGGTCAACCAGGAAATTAAAGAAGAATTTAAAAAGTTCATGGAAACCAATGAAAATGAAAACTCAACTGTCCAAAATCTTTGGGATACAGCCAAGGCAGTCCTGCGAGGAAAGTATATAGCAATACAAGCCTTTCTCAAGAAACAAGAAAGGTCTCAAATACACACCCAACCCTACACCTAAAGGAGCTGGAGAAAGAACGGCAAATAAAGCCTAAACCCAGCAGGAGAAGAGAAATCATGCAGTTCAGAGCAGAAATCAATGAAATAGAACCCAGAAGAACAGTAGAAGTGATCAACGGAAGTAGGAGCTGGTACTTTGAAAGAATTCACAAGATTGATACACCCCTGTCCAGGCTGATCAAAAAGAAAAGAGAAATGACCCAAATCAACAAAATCATGAATGAAAGAGGAGAGATCACAAACAACACCAAAGAAATACAAACAATTATAAGAACGTAATCTGAGCAACCCTAGGGCAGCAAATTCCATAACCTGGAAGAAATGGGTGCATTCCTAGAGATGTGTCAACTAACAAAACTGACCCAGGAAGAAATAGAAAACATGAACAGTCCTATAACCACGAAGGCAATTGAAGTAGTCATCAAAAACCTCCCAAGAAACCAAAGCCCAGGGCCAGATGGTTTCCCAGGGGAATTCTATCAGACATTTAAAGAAGAATTAATACCTATTCTCCTGAAACTGTTCCAAACAATAGAAATGGAAGGAAAACTTCCAAACTCATTTATGAGGCCACCATTACCTTGATTCCAAAACCAGACAAAGATCCCATCAAAAAGGAGAATTAGAGACCAATATCCTTGATGAACATCGATGCAAAAATTCTCACCAAAATACTAGCCAAGAGGACCCAACAGTACATGAAAAGGAGTATTCACCATGACCAAGTGGGATTTATCCCTGGGCTGCAAGGCTGGTTCAACATCCGCAAATCAGTCAACGTGATCAAATACATTAACAAAAGAAAGAACGAGAATCATATGATCCTCCCAAGAGATGCAGAAAAAGCATTGGACAAAGTACAGCACCCTTTCTGGATCAAAACTCTTCAGAGTATAGGGACAGCGGGTACATACCTCAATATCATAAAAGCCATCTACGAAAACCCTACAGCGAATATCATTCTCAATGGGGAAAAGTTGAGATCTTTTCCCCTAAGGTCAGCAACGCGGCAGGGATAGCCACTCTCACCACTGCTATTCAACATAGTATTAGAAGTCCTAGCCACAGCAATCAGACAACAAAAAGTAATCCAAGGCATCCAAATCGGCAGAGAGGAAGTCAAACTCTCACTCTTTGCAGATGATATGATACTTTATGTGGAAAACCCAAAAGACTCCACCCCAAAACTGCTAGAACTCACACAGCAATTCCGTCAAGTAGTAGGCTATAAAATCAATGCACAGGAATCAGTGGCATTCCTATACACCAACAACAAGACAGAAGAGAGACAAATCAAGGAGTCGATCCCATTCACAACTGCACCCAAAACCAGAAGAGACCTAGGAATATATTCATCCCAAGAGGCAAAGGATCTGTACTCAGAAAACTACAAAATACGCAGGAAAGAAATTGAAGAAGACACAAAGAAACGGAAAAACGATCCATGCTCATGGATTGGGAGAACCAACATTGTGAAGAGGTCAATGCTACCTAGAGCAATCTACACATGCAATGCAATCCCCATCAAAATACCATCCACTTTTTTCCAGGAAATGGAACAAATACTCCTAAAATTTGAATGGAACCAGAAGAGACCCCGAATAGCCAGAGGAATATTGAGAAAGAAAAGCAAAGCTGGCGGCATCACAATTCTGGACTTCCAGCTCTATGACAAAGCTGTCATCATCAAGACAGTATGGTCCTGGCACAAAAACAGACACATGGATCCATGGAACAGAATCGAGAGCCCAGAAATGGACCCTCAACTCTATGGTCAACTTATCTTTGACAGAGCAGGAAGGAATGTCCAGTGGCAAAAAGAGAGTCTCTTCAACAACTGGTGTTGGGAGAATTGGACAGCCCCATGCAGAAGAATGACAGTGGACCATTTCCTGACACCACACACAAAAGTAGACTCCAAATGGTTGAAAGACCTCAATGTGAGACAGGAGTCCATCAAAATCCTAAAGGAGAACACAGGTAGCAAGCACTTCGACCTCAGCCGCAGCAACTTCTTCCTAGAAACATCACCAAAGGCACGGGAAGCCAGGGCAAAAATGAACTATTGGGATTTCATCAAGATAAAAAGCTTTGGCACAGCAAAAGAAACAGTCCACAAAACCAAAAGACAACCGACAGAATGGGAGAAATTATTTGCAAATGACCTATCAGATAAAGGGCTACTACCCAATATGTATAAAAACTTATCAAACTCAACACCCAAAGAACAAATAATCCAATCAAGAAATAGGCAGAAGACATGAACAGACATTTTTCCAAAGAAGACATCCAAATGGCCCACAGGCACATGAAAAAGTGCTCAACACGGCTTGGCATCAGAGAAATCCAAATGAAAACCTCAATGAGATACCACCTCACACCCGTCAGAATGGCTCAAATGAACAAGTCAGGGAACGACAGAGTTTGGCGGGGATGTGGAGATAGGGGAACCCGCCGACACTGGTGGTGGGAATGCAAGCTGCTGCAACCCCTCTGGAAAACAGTATGGTGGTTCCTCACACAGTTGAAATTAGAGCTACCATTCGATCCAACATTTGCACTCCTGGGTATTTACCCCAAAGATACAAATGTAGGGACCTGAAGCGGTACGTGCACCTCATTGTTTATAGCAGCAATGTCCACAATAGCCAAACTGTGGAAACAGCCAAGATGTCCATCGACAGATGAATGGATAAAGAAGAGGTGGTATATATATACACAATGGACTATTACGCAGCCATCAAAAGGAATGAGATGCTGCCATGGACAACGACGTGGATGGAACTGGAGGGTCCGACGATTAGTGAAATAAGTCAATCAGAGAAAGACATGTATCATATGACCCCACTGATATGAGGGATTCTTAATCTCAGGAACAGAGTGAGGCTTGCTGGAGTGGTCGGGGGTGGGAGGGATGGGGTGGCTGGGTGATAGACATTGGGGAGGGTATGAGCTACGGTGAGCGCTGTGAATTGTGTAAGACTGTTGAATCACAGATCTGTACTTCTGAAACAACGCAACATATTTTAAGAATAAAGGAAAAGAAGGAGACAGCAGGAGTGGAAGAATGAATGGGAGTTAGTGAGAGGATGAGACGGACCAGGAGAGATGATGGGTTCTGAAAAAAAATCTGAGGTTTCTAGAGGGGAGGTGGGTCGGGGGATTGGTTAGCGTGGTGGTGGGTATTAAAGAGGGCACATTCTCCATGGATCACTGTGTGTTAGGAACAAACAATGAATCATGGGACACTACACCAAAACAAATGATGTACTCCATGGTGATTAACAAAGCAATAAAAAACAAAGACTGTAATAAGAGATGAAGAAGGACACTATATCCTACTTAGTGGGTCTATCCAACAAGAAGATCTCACAATTGTAAATATCTATGCCCCGAACATGGGAGCATCCAATTATATAAGGCAATTAAGAAGAAAAGCAAAGAAACACATTGACCACCATACAATCATAGTGGGGGACTTTAACACCCCCCTGACTGAAATGGCCAGATCATCTAAGCAAAAGATCAACAAGGAAATAAAGACTTTAAATGACACACTGGACCAAATGGACTTCACAGACATATTCAGAACGTTCCATCCCAATGCAACGGAATACACATTCTTCTCTAGTGCCCATGGAACATTCTCCAGAATGGATCACATCCTAGGTCACAAATCAGGTCTCAACCGGTACCCAAAGATTGGGATCATTCCCTGCACATTTTCAGACCACAATGTTTTGAAACTAGAACTCAATCACAAGAGGAGAGTCGGAAAGAACTCAAATACATGGAGGCTAAAGAGCATCCTACGAAAGAATGAATGGGTCAACCAGGAAATTAAAGAAGAATTTAAAAAGTTCATGGAAACCAATGAAAATGAAAACTCAACTGTCCAAAATCTTTGGGATACAGCCAAGGCAGTCCTGCGAGGAAAGTATATAGCAATACAAGCCTTTCTCAAGAAACAAGAAAGGTGTCAAATACACACCCAACCCTACACCTAAAGGAGCTGGAGAAAGAACGGCAAATAAAGCCTAAACCCAGCAGGAGAAGAGAAATCATGCAGTTCAGAGCAGAAATCAATGAAATAGAACCCAGAAGAACACTAGAAGTGATCACCGGAACTAGGAGCTGGTACTTTGAAAGAATTCACAAGATTGATACACCCCTGTCCAGGCTGATCAAAAAGAAAAGAGAAATGACCCAAATCAACAAAATCATGAATGAAAGAGGAGAGATCACAAACAACACCAAAGAAATACAAACAATTATAAGAACGTAATCTGAGCAACCCTAGGGCAGCAAATTCCATAACCTGGAAGAAATGGGTGCATTCCTAGAGATGTGTCAACTAACAAAACTGACCCAGGAAGAAATAGAAAACATGAACAGTCCTATAACCACGAAGGCAATTGAAGTAGTCATCAAAAACCTCCCAAGAAACCAAAGCCCAGGGCCAGATGGTTTCCCAGGGGAATTCTATCAGACATTTAAAGAAGAATTAATACCTATTCTCCTGAAACTGTTCCAAACCATAGAAATGGAAGGAAAACTTCCAAACTCATTTATGAGGCCACCATTACCTTGATTCCAAAACCAGACAAAGATCCCATCAAAAAGGAGAATTAGAGACCAATATCCTTGATGAACATCGATGCAAAAATTCTCACCAAAATACTAGCCAAGAGGACCCAACAGTACATGAAAAGGAGTATTCACCATGACCAAGTGGGATTTATCCCTGGGCTGCAAGGCTGGTTCAACATCCGCAAATCAGTCAACGTGATCAAATATATTAACAAAAGAAAGAACGAGCATCATATGATCCTCTCAATAGATGCAGAAAAAGCATTGGACAAAGTACAGCACCCTTTCTGGATCAAAACTCTTCAGAGTATAGGGACAGCGGGTACATACCTCAATATCATAAAAGCCATCTACGAAAACCCTACAGCGAATATCATTCTCAATGGGGAAAAGCTGAGATCTTTTCCCCTAAGGTCAGGAACGCGGCAGGGATAGCCATTCTCACCTCTGCTATTCAACATAGTATTAGAAGTCCTAGCCACAGCAATCAGACAACAAAAAGAAATCAAAGGCATCCAAATCGGCAGAGAGGAAGTCAAACTCTCACTCTTTGCAGATGATATGATACTTTATGTGGAAAACCCAAAAGACTCCACCCCAAAACTGCTAGAACTCACACAGCAATTCCGTCAAGTAGCAGGCTATAAAATCAATGCACAGGAATCAGTGGCATTCCTATACACCAACAACAAGACAGAAGAGAGACAAATCAAGGAGTCGATCCCATTCACAACTGCACCCAAAACCAGAAGAGACCTAGGAATATATTCATCCCAAGAGGCAAAGGATCTGTACTCAGAAAACTACAAAATACGCAGGAAAGAAATTGAAGAAGACACAAAGAAACGGAAAAACGTTCCATGCTCACGGATTGGGAGAACCAACATTGTGAAGAGGTCAATGCTACCTAGAGCAATCTACACATGCAATGCAATCCCCATCAAAATACCATCCACTTTTTTCCAGGAAATGGAACAAATACTCCTAAAATTTGAATGGAACCAGAAGAGACCCCGAATAGCCAGAGGAATATTGAGAAAGAAAAGCAAAGCTGGCGGCATCACAATTCTGGACTTCCAGCTCTATGACAAAGCTGTCATCAACAAGACAGTATGGTACTGGCACAAAAACAGACACATGGATCCATGGAACAGAATCGAGAGCCCAGAAATGGACCCTCAACTCTATGGTCAACTTATCTTTGACAGAGCAGGAAGGAATGTCCAATGGCAAAAAGAGAGTCTCTTCAACAACTGGTGTTGGGAGAATTGGACAGCCCCATGCAGAAGAATGACAGTGGACCATTTCCTGACACCACACACAAAAGTAGACTCCAAATGGTTGAAAGACCTCAATGTGAGACAGGAGTCCATCAAAATCCTAAAGGAGAACACAGGTAGCAAGCACTTCGACCTCAGCCGCAGCAACTTCTTCCTAGAAACATCACCAAAGGCACGGGAAGCCAGGGCAAAAATGAACTATTGGGATTTCATCAAGATAAAAAGCTTTGGCAAAGCAAAAGAAACAGTCCACAAAACCAAAAGACAACCGACAGAATGGGAGAAATTATTTGCAAATGACCTATCAGATAAAGGGCTACTACCCAATATGTATAAAAACTTATCAAACTCAACACCCAAAGAACAAATAATCCAATCAAGAAATAGGCAGAAGACATGAACAGACATTTTTCCAAAGAAGACATCCAAATGGCCCACAGGCACATGAAAAAGTGCTCAACACGGCTTGGCATCAGAGAAATCCAAATGAAAACCTCAATGAGATACCACCTCACACCCGTCCGAATGGCTCAAATGAACAAGTCAGGGAACGACAGAGTTTGGCGGGGATGTGGAGATAGGGGAACCCGCCGACACTGGTGGTGGGAATGCAAGCTGCTGCAACCCCTCTGGAAAACAGTATGGAGGTTCCTCACACAGTTGAAATTAGAGCTACCATTCGATCCAACATTTGCACTCCTGGGTATTTACCCCAAAGATACAAATGTAGGGACCCGAAGCGGTACGTGCACCCCATTGTTTATAGCAGCAATGTCCACAATAGCCAAACTGTGGAAACAGCCAATATGTCCATCGACAGATGAATGGATAAAGAAGAGGTGATATATATATACACAATGGACTATTACGCAGCCATCAAAAGAAATGAGATGTTGCCATGGACAACGACGTGGATGGAACTGGAGGGTCCGACGATTAGTGAAATAAGTCAATCAGAGAAAGACATGTATCATATGACCCCACTGATATGAGGGATTCTTAATCTCAGGAACAGAGTGAGGCTTGCTGGAGTGGTCGGGGGTGGGAGGGATGGGGTGGCTGGGTGATAGACATTGGGGAGGGTATGAGCTACGGTGAGCGCTGTGAATTGTGTAAGATTGTTGAATCACAGATCTGTACTTCTAAAACAACGCAACATATTTTAAGAATAAAGGAAAAGAAGGAGACAGCAGGAGTGGAAGAATGAAGGGGAGTTTGTGAGAGGATGAGACGGACCAGGAGAGATGATGGGCTCTGAAAAAAAATCTGAGGTTTCTAGAGGGGAGGTGGGTCGGGGGATTGGTTAGCCTGGTGGTGGGTATTAAAGAGGGCACATTCTCCATGGAGCACTGTGTGTTAGGAACAAACAATGAATCATGGGACACTACACCAAAACAAATGATGTACTCCATGGTGATTAACAAAGCAATAAAAAACAAAGACTGTAATAAGAGATGAAGAAGGACACTATATCCTACTTAAAGGGTCTATCCAACAAGAAGATCTCACAATTGTAAATATCTATGCCCCGAACATGGGAGCATCCAATTATATAAGGCAATTAAGAAGAAAAGCAAAGAAACACATTGACCACCATACAATCATAGTGGGGGACTTTAACACCCCCCCTGACTGAAATGGCCAGATCATCTAAGCAAAAGATCAACAAGGAAATAAAGACTTTAAATGACACACTGGACCAAATGGACTTCACAGACATATTCAGAACGTTCCATCCCAATGCAACGGAATACACATTCTTCTCTAGTGCCCATGGAACATTCTCCAGAATGGATCACATCCTAGGTCACAAATCAGGTCTCAACCGGTACCCAAAGATTGGGATCATTCCCTGCACATTTTCAGACCACAATGTTTTGAAACTAGAACTCAATCACAAGAGGAGAGTCGGAAAGAACTCAAATACATGGAGGCTAAAGAGCATCCTACGAAAGAATGAATGGGTCAACCAGGAAATTAAAAAGAATTTAAAAAGTTCATGGAAACCAATGAAAATGAAAACTCAACTGTCCAAAATCTTTGGGATACAGCCAAGGCAGTCCTGCGAGGAAAGTATATAGCAATACAAGCCTTTCTCAAGAAACAAGAAAGGTGTCAAATACACACCCAACCCTACACCTAAAGGAGCTGGAGAAAGAACGGCAAATAAAGCCTAAACCCAGCAGGAGAAGAGAAATCATGCAGTTCAGAGCAGAAATCAATGAAATAGAACCCAGAAGAACAGTAGAAGTGATCCACGGAACTAGGAGCTGGTACTTTGAAAGAATTCACAAGATTGATACACCCCTGTCCAGGCTGATCAAAAAGAAAAGAGAAATGACCCAAATCAACAAAATCATGAATGAAAGAGGAGAGATCACAAACAACACCAAAGAAATACAAACAATTATAAGAACGTAATCTGAGCAACCCTAGGGCAGCAAATTCCATAACCTGGAAGAAATGGGTGCATTCCTAGAGATGTGTCAACTAACAAAACTGACCCAGGAAGAAATAGAAAACATGAACAGTCCTATAACCACGAAGGCAATTGAAGTAGTCATCAAAAACCTCCCAAGAAACCAAAGCCCAGGGCCAGATGGTTTCCCAGGGGAATTCTATCAGACATTTAAAGAAGAATTAATACCTATTCTCCTGAAACTGTTCCAAACAATAGAAATGGAAGGAAAACTTCCAAACTCATTTATGAGGCCACCATTACCTTGATTCCAAAACCAGACAAAGATCCCATCAAAAAGGAGAATTAGAGACCAATATCCTTGATGAACATCGATGCAAAAATTCTCACCAAAATACTAGCCAAGAGGACCCAACAGTACATGAAAAGGAGTATTCACCATGACCAAGTGGGATTTATCCCTGGGCTGCAAGGCTGGTTCAACATCCGCAAATCAGTCAACGTGATCAAATACATTAACAAAAGAAAGAACGAGAATCATAGGATCCTCTCAATAGATGCAGAAAAAGCATTGGACAAAGTACAGCACCCTTTCTGGATCAAAACTCTTCAGAGTATAGGGCAGCGGGTACATACCTCAATATCATAAAAGCCATCTACGAAAACCCTACAGCGAATATCATTCTCAATGGGGAAAAGCTGAGATCTTTTCCCCTAAGGTCAGGAACGCGGCAGGGATAGCCATTCTCACCACTGCTATTCAACATAGTATTAGAAGTCCTAGCCACAGCAATCAGACAACAAAATGTAATCCAAGGCATCCAAATCGGCAGAGAGGAAGTCAAACTCTCACTCTTTGCAGATGATATGATACTTTATGTGGAAAACCCAAAAGACTCCACCCCAAAACTGCTAGAACTCACACAGCAATTCCGTCAAGTAGCAGGCAATAAAATCAATGCACAGGAATCAGTGGCATTCCTATACACCAACAACAAGACAGAAGAGAGACAAATCAAGGAGTCGATCCCATTCACAACTGCACCCAAAACCAGAAGAGACCTAGGAATATATTCATCCCAAGAGGCAAAGGATCTGTACTCAGAAAACTACAAAATACGCAGGAAAGAAATTGAAGAAGACACAAAGAAACGGAAAAACGTTCCATGCTCATGGATTGGGAGAACCAACATTGTGAAGAGGTCAATGCTACCTAGAGCAATCTACACATGCAATGCAATCCCCATCAAAATACCATCCACTTTTTTCCAGGAAATGGAACAAATACTCCTAAAATTTGAATGGAACCAGAAGAGACCCCGAATAGCCAGAGGAATATTGAGAAAGAAAAGCAAAGCTGGCGGCATCACAATTCTGGACTTCCAGCTCTATGACAAAGCTGTCATCAACAAGACAGTATGGTACTGGCACAAAAACAGACACATGGATCCATGGAACAGAATCGAGAGCCCAGAAATGGACCCTCAACTCTATGGTCAACTTATCTTTGACAGAGCAGGAAGGAATGTCCAATGGCAAAAAGAGAGTCTCTTCAACAACTGGTGTTGGGAGAATTGGACAGCCCCATGCAGAAGAATGACAGTGGACCATTTCCTGACACCACACACAAAAGTAGACTCCAAATGGTTGAAAGACCTCAATGTGAGACAGGAGTCCATCAAAATCCTAAAGGAGAACACAGGTAGCAAGCTCTTCGACCTCAGCCGCAGCAACTTCTTCCTAGAAACATCACCAAAGGCACGGGAAGCCAGGGCAAAAATGAACTATTGGGATTTCATCAAGATAAAAAGCTTTGGCACAGCAAAAGAAACAGTCCACAAAACCAAAAGACAACCGACAGAATGGGAGAAATTATTTGCAAATGACCTATCAGATAAAGGGCTACTACCCAATATGTATAAAAACTTATCAAACTCAACACCCAAAGAACAAATAATCCAATCAAGAAATAGGCAGAAGACATGAACAGAGATTTTTCCAAAGAAGACATCCAAATGGCCCACAGGCACATGATAAAGTGCTCAAAACGGCTTGGCATCAGAGAAATCCAAATGAAAACCTCAATGAGATACCACCTCACACCCGTCAGAATGGCTCAAATGAACAAGTCAGGGAACGACAGAGGTTGGCGGGGATGTGGAGAAAGGGGAACCCTCCTACACTGGTGGTGGGAATGCAAGCTGGTGCAACCCCTCTGGAAAAGTGTATGGAGGTTCCTCAAACAGTTATAATTAGAGCTACCATTCGATCCAGCAATTGCACTCCTGGGTATTTACCCCAAAGAAACAAATGTAGGGACCCGAAGCGGTACGTGCACCCCATTGTTTATAGCGGCAATATCCACAATAGCCAAACGGTGGAAAGAGCCAAGATGTCCATCGACAGATGAATGGATAAAGAAGAGGTGGTATATATATACACAATGGACTATTACGCAGCCATCAAAAGGAATGAGGTGTTGCCATGGACAACGACGTGGATGGAACTGGAGGGTCCGACGATTAGTGAAATAAGTCAATCAGAGAAAGACATGTATCATATGACCTCACTGATATGAGGGATTCTTAATCTCAGGAACAGAGTGAGGCTTGCTGGAGTGGTCGGGGGGGGGATGGGGTGGCTGGGTGATAGACTTTGGGGAGGGTATGAGCTACGGTGAGCGCTGTGAATTGTGTAAGACTGTTGAATCACAGATCTGTACTTCTGAAACAAATAACGCAACATATTTTAAGAATAAAGGAAAACAAGGAGACAGCAGGAGAGGAAGAATGAAGGGGAGTTAGTGAGAGGGGGAGACGGACCAGGAGAGATGATGGATTCTGAAAAATAATCCGAGGTTTCTAGAGGGGAGGTGGGTCGGTGGATTGGTTTGCCTGGTGATGGTTATTAAAGAGGGCACATTCTGCATGGAGCACTGTGTGTTAGGAACAAACAATGAATCATGGGACAGTACACCAAAACAAATGATGTAGTACATGGTGATTAACAAAGCAATAAAAAACAAAGACTGTAATAAGAGATGAAGAAGGACACTATATCCTACTTAAAGGGTCTATCCAACAAGAAGATCTCACAATTGTAAATATCTATGCCCCGAACATGGGAGCATCCAATTATATAAGGCAATTAAGAAGAAAAGCAAAGAAACACATTGACCACCATACAATCATAGTGGGGGACTTTAACACCCCCCTGACTGAAATGGCCAGATCATCTAAGCAAAAGATCAACAAGGAAATAAAGACTTTAAATGACACACTGGACCAAATGGACTTCACAGACATATTCAGAACGTTCCATCCCAATGCAACGGAATACACATTCTTCTCTAGTGCCCATGGAACATTCTCCAGAATGGATCACATCCTAGGTCACAAATCAGGTCTCAACCGGTACCCAAAGATTGGGATCATTCCCTGCACATTTTCAGACCACAATGCTTTGAAACTAGAACTCAATCACAAGAGGAAAGTGGGAAAGAACTCAAATACATGGAGGCTAAAGAGCATCCTACGAAAGAATGAATGGGTCAACCAGGAAATTAAAGAAGAATTTAAAAAGTTCATGGAAACCAATGGAAATGAAAACTCAACTGTCCAAAATCTTTGGGATACAGCCAAGGCAGTCCTGCGAGGAAAGTATATAGCAATACAAGCCTTTCTCAAGAAACAAGAAAGGTCTCAAATACACACCCAACCCTACACCTAAAGGAGCTGGAGAAAGAACGGCAAATAAAGCCTAAACCCAGCAGGAGAAGAGAAATCATGCAGTTCAGAGCAGAAATCATTGAAATAGAACCCAGAAGAACAGTAGAAGTGATCAACGGAACTAGGAGCTGGTACTTTGAAAGAATTCACAAGATTGATACACCCCTGTCCAGGCTGATCAAAAAGAAAAGAGAAATGACCCAAATCAACAAAATCATGAATGAAAGAGGAGAGATCACAAACAACACCAAAGAAATACAAACAATTATAAGAACGTAATCTGAGCAACACTAGGGCAGCAAATTCCATAACCTGGAAGAAATGGGTGCATTCCTAGAGATGTGTCAACTAACAAAACTGACCCAGGAAGAAATAGAAAACATGAACAGTCCTATAACCACGAAGGCAATTGAAGTAGTCATCAAAAACCTCCCAAGAAACCAAAGCCCAGGGCCAGATGGTTTCCCAGGGGAATTCTATCAGACATTTAAAGAAGAATTAATACCTATTCTCCTGAAACTGTTCCAAACAATAGAAATGGAAGGAAAACTTCCAAACTCATTTATGAGGCCACCATTACCTTGATTCCAAAACCAGACAAAGATCCCATCAAAAAGGAGAATTAGAGAGCAATATCCTTGATGAACATCGATGCAAAAATTCTCACCAAAACTCTAGCCAAGAGGACACAACAGTACATGAAAAGGAGTCTTCACCATGACCAAGTGGGATTTATCCCTGGGCTGCAAGGCTGGTTCAACATCCGCAAATCAGTCAACGTGATCAAATACATTAACAAAAGAAAGAACGAGAATCATATGATCCTCTCAATAGATGCAGAAAAAGCATTGGACAAAGTACAGCACCCTTTCTGGATCAAAACTCTTCAGAGTATAGGGACAGCGGGTACATACCTCAATATCATAAAAGCCATCTACGAAAACCCTACAGCGAATATCATTCTCAATGGGGAAAAGCTGAGATCTTTTCCCCTAAGGTCAGGAACGCGGCAGGGATAGCCAATCTCACCACTGCTATTCAACATAGTATTAGAAGTCCTAGCCACAGCAATCAGACAACAAAAAGTAATCCAAGGCATCCAAATCGGCAGAGAGGAAGTCAAACTCTCACTCTTTGCAGATGATATGATACTTTATGTGGAAAACCCAAAAGACTCCACCCCAAAACTGCTAGAACTCACACAGCAATTCCGTCAAGTAGCAGGCTATAAAATCAATGCACAGGAATCAGTGGCATTCCTATACACCAACAACAAGACAGAAGAGAGACAAATCAAGGAGTCGATCCCATTCACAACTGCACCCAAAACCAGAAGAGACCTAGGAATATATTCATCCCAAGAGGCAAAGGATCTGTACCCAGAAAACTACAAAATACGCAGGAAAGAAATTGAAGAAGACACAAAGAAACGGAAAAACTTTCCATGCTCATGGATTGGGAGAACCAACATTGTGAAGAGGTCAATGCTACCTAGAGCAATCTACACATGCAATGCAATCCCCATCAAAATACCATCCACTTTTTTCCAGGAAATGGAACAAATACTCCTAAAATTTGAATGGAACCAGAAGAGACCCCGAATAGCCAGAGGAATATTGAGAAAGAAAAGCAAAGCTGGCGGCATCACAATTCTGGACTTCCAGCTCTATGACAAAGCTGTCATCATCAAGACAGTATGGTCCTGGCACAAAAACAGACACATGGATCCATGGAACAGAATCGAGAGCCCAGAAATGGACCCTCAACTCTATGGTCAACTTATCTTTGACAGAGCAGGAAGGAATGTCCAATGGCAAAAAGAGAGTCTCTTCAACAACTGGTGTTGGGAGAATTGGACAGCCCCATGCAGAAGAATGACACTGGACCATTTCCTGACACCACACACAGAAGTAGACGCCAAATGGTTGAAAGACCTCAATGTGAGACAGGAGTCCATCAAAATCCTAAAGGAGAACACAGGTAGCAAGCTCTTCGACCTCAGCCGCAGCAACTTCTTCCTAGAAACATCACCAAAGGCACGGGAAGCCAGGGCAAAAATGAACTATTGGGATTTCATCAAGATAAAAAGCTTTGGCACAGCAAAAGAAACAGTCCACAAAACCAAAAGACAACCGACAGAATGGGAGAAATTATTTGCAAATGACCTATCAGATAAAGGGCTACTATCCAATATGTATAAAAACTTATCAAACTCAACACCCAAAGAACAAATAATCCAATCAAGAAATAGGCAGAAGACATGAACAGACATTTTTCCAAAGAAGACATCCAAATGGCCCACAGGCACATGAAAAAGTGCTCAACACGGCTCGGCATCAGGGAAATCCAAATCAAAACCTCAATGAGATACCACCTCACACCCGTCAGAATGGCTCAAATGAACAAGTCAGGGAACGACAGAGGTTGGCGGGGATGTGGAGAAAGGGGAACCCTCCTACACTGGTGGTGGGAATGCAAGCTGGTGCAACCCCTCTGGAAAAGTGTATGGAGGTTCCTCAAACAGTTATAATTAGAGCTACCATTCGATCCAGCAATTGCACTCCTGGGTATTTACCCCAAAGATACAAATGTAGGGACCCGAAGCGGTACGTGCACCCCATTGTTTATAGCAGCAATATCCACAATAGCCAAACGGTGGAAAGAGCCAAGATGTCCATCGACAGATGAATGGATAAAGAAGAGGTGGTATATATATACACAATGGACTATTACGCAGCCATCAAAAGGAA
Organism: Eumetopias jubatus; assembly: GCF_037043125.1. NCBI lineage: Eukaryota > Metazoa > Chordata > Mammalia > Carnivora > Otariidae > Eumetopias > Eumetopias jubatus. Next base: position 3,096,300 of record NW_028274825.1, read on the forward strand.
TGAGGTGTTGCCATGGACAACGACGTGGATGGAACTGGAGGGTCCGACGATTAGTGAAATAAGTCAATCAGAGAAAGACATGTATCATATGACCTCACTGATATGAGGGATTCTTAATCTCAGGAACAGAGTGAGGCTTGCCGGAGTGGTCGGGGGGGGGGATGGGGTGGCTGGGTGATAGACTTTGGGGAGGGTATGAGCTACGGTGAGCGCTGTGAATTGTGTAAGACTGTTGAATCACAGATCTGTATTTCTGAAACAAATAACGCAACATATTTTAAGAATAAAGGAAAACAAGGAGACAGCAGGAGAGGAAGAATGAAGGGGAGTTAGTGAGAGGGGGAGACGGACCAGGAGAGATGATGGATTCTGAAAAAAAATCCGAGGTTTCTAGAGGGGAGGTGGGTCGGTGGATTGGTTTGACTGGTGATGGTTATTAAAGAGGGCACATTCTGCATGGAGCACTGTGTGTTAGGAACAAACAATGAATCATGGGACAGTACACCAAAACAAATGATGTAGTACATGGTGATTAACAAAGCAATAAAAAACAAAGACTGTAATAAGAGATGAAGAAGGACACTATATCCTACTTAAAGGGTCTATCCAACAAGAAGATCTCACAATTGTAAATATCTATGCCCCGAACATGGGAGCATCCAATTATATAAGGCAATTAAGAAGAAAAGCAAAGAAACACATTGAGCACCATACAATCATAGTGGGGGACTTTAACACCCCCCTGACTGAAATGGCCAGATCATCTAAGCAAAAGATCAACAAGGAAATAAAGACTTTAAATGACACACTGGACCAAATGGACTTCACAGACATATTCAGAACGTTCCATCCCAATGCAACGGAATACACATTCTTCTCTAGTGCCCATGGAACATTCTCCAGAATGGATCACATCCTAGGTCACAAATCAGGTCTCAACCGGTACCCAAAGATTGGGATCATTCCCTGCACATTTTCAGACCACAATGTTTTGAAACTAGAACTCAATCACAAGAGGAGAGTCGGAAAGAACTCAAATACATGGAGGCTAAAGAGCATCCTACGAAAGAATGAATGGGTCAACCAGGAAATTAAAGAAGAATTTAAAAAGTTCATGGAAACCAATGAAAATGAAAACTCAACTGTCCAAAATCTTTGGGATACAGCCAAGGCAGTCCTGCGAGGAAAGTATATAGCAATACAAGCCTTTCTCAAGAAACAAGAAAGGTCTCAAATACACACCCAAACCTACACCTAAAGGAGCTGGAGAAAGAACGGCAAATAAAGCCTAAACCCAGCAGGAGAAGAGAAATCATGCAGTTCAGAGCAGAAATCAATGAAATAGAACCCAGAAGAGCAGTAGAAGTGATCAACGGAACTAGGAGCTGGTACTTTGAAAGAATTCACAAGATTGATACACCCCTGTCCAGGCTGATCAAAAAGAAAAGAGAAATGACCCAAATCAACAAAATCATGAATGAAAGAGGAGAGATCACAAACAACACCAAAGAAATACAAACAATTATAAGAACGTAATCTGAGCAACCCTAGGGCAGCAAATTCCATAACCTGGAAGAAATGGGTGCATTCCTAGAGATGTGTCAACTAACAAAACTGACCCAGGAAGAAATAGAAAACATGAACAGTCCTATAACCACGAAGGCAATTGAAGTAGTCATCAAAAACCTCCCAAGAAACCAAAGCCCAGGGCCAGATGGTTTCCCAGGGGAATTCTATCAGACATTTAAAGAAGAATTAATACCTATTCTCCTGAAACTGTTCCAAACAATAGAAATGGAAGGAAAACTTCCAAACTCATTTATGAGGCCACCATTACCTTGATTCCAAAACCAGACAAAGATCCCATCAAAAAGGAGAATTAGAGACCAATATCCTTGATGAACATCGATGCAAAAATTCTCACCAAAATACTAGCCAAGAGGACCCAACAGTACATGAAAAGGAGTATTCACCATGACCAAGTGGGATTTATCCCTGGGCTGCAAGGCTGGTTCAACATCCGCAAATCAGTCAACGTGATCAAATACATTAACAAAAGAAAGAACGAGAATCATAGGATCCTCTCAATAGATGCAGAAAAAGCATTGGACAAAGTAGAGCACACTTTCTGGATCAAAACTCTTCAGAGTATAGGGACAGCGGGTACATACCTCAATATCATAAAAGCCATCTACGAAAACCCTACAGCGAATATCATTCTCAATGGGGAAAAGCTGAGATCTTTTCCCCTAAGGTCAGGAACGCGGCAGGGATAGCCATTCTCACCACTGCTATTCAACATAGTATTAGAAGTCCTAGCCACAGCAATCAGACAACAAAATGTAATCCAAGGCATCCAAATCGGCAGAGAGGTAGTCAAACTCTCACTCTTTGCAGATGATATGATACTTTATGTGGAAAACCCAAAAGACTCCACCCCAAAACTGCTAGAACTCACACAGCAATTCCGTCAAGTAGCAGGCAATAAAATCAATGCACAGGAATCAGTGGCATTCATATACACCAACAACAAGACAGAAGAGAGACAAATCAAGGAGTCGATCCCATTCACAACTGCACCCAAAACCAGAAGAGACCTAGGAATATATTCATCCCAAGAGGCAAAGGATCTGTACTCAGAAAACTACAAAATACGCAGGAAAGAAATTGAAGAAGACACAAAGAAACGGAAAAACGTTCCATGCTCATGGATTGGGAGAACCAACATTGTGAAGAGGTCAATGCTATCTAGAGCAATCTACACACGCAATGCAATCCCCATCAAAATACCATCCACTTTTTTCCAGGAAATGGAACAAATACTCCTAAAATTTGAATGGAACCAGAAGAGACCCCGAATAGCCAGAGGAATATTGAGAAAGAAAAGCAAAGCTGGCGGCATCACAGTTCTGGACTTCCAGCTCTATGACAAAGCTGTCATCATCAAGACAGTATGGTACTGGCACAAAAACAGACACATGGATCCATGGAACAGAATCGAGAGCCCAGAAATGGACCCTCAACTCTATGGTCAACTTATCTTTGACAGAGCAGGAAGGAATGTCCAATGGCAAAAAGAGAGTCTCTTCAACAACTGGTGTTGGGAGAATTGGACAGCCCCATGCAGAAGAATGACAGTGGACCATTTCCTGACACCACACACAAAAGTAGACTCCAAATGGTTGAAAGACCTCAATGTGAGACAGGAGTCCATTAAAATCCTAAAGGAGAACACAGGTAGCAAGCACTTCGACCTCAGCCGCAGCAACTTCTTCCTAGAAACATCACCAAAGGCACGGGAAGCCAGGGCAAAAATGAACTATTGGGATTTCATCAAGATAAAAAGCTTTGGCACAGCAAAAGAAACAGTCCACAAAACCAAAAGACAACCGACAGAATGGGAGAAATTATTTGCAAATGACCTATCAGATAAAGGGCTACTACCCAATATGTATAAAAACTTATCAAACTCAACACCCAAAGAACAAATAATCCAATCAAGAAATAGGCAGAAGACATGAACAGACATTTTTCCAAAGAAGACATCCAAATGGCCCACAGGCACATGAAAAAGTGCTCAACACGGCTTGGCATCAGAGAAATCCAAATGAAAACCTCAATGAGATACCACCTCACACCCGTCAGAATGGCTCAAATGAACAAGTCAGGGAACGACAGAGTTTGGCGGGGATGTGGAGATAGGGGAACCCGCCGACACTGGTGGTGGGAATGCAAGCTGCTGCAACCCCTCTGGAAAACAGTATGGAGGTTCCTCACACAGTTGAAATTAGAGCTACCATTCGATCCAACATTTGCACTCCTGGGTATTTACCCCAAAGATACAAATGTAGGGACCCGAAGCGGTACGTGCACCCCATTGTTTATAGCAGCAATGTCCACAATAGCCAAACTGTGGAAACAGCCAAGATGTCCATCGACAGATGAATGGATAAAGAAGAGGTGGTATATATATACACAATGGACTATTACGCAGCCATCAAAAGGAATGAGATGTTGCCATGGACAACGACGTGGATGGAACTGGAGGGTCCGACGATTAGTGAAATAAGTCAATCAGAGAAAGACATGTATCATATGACCCCACTGATATGAGGGATTCTTAATCTCAGGAACAGAGTGAGGCTTGCTGGAGTGGTCGGGGGTGGGAGGGATGGGGTGGCTGGGTGATAGACATTGGGGAGGGTATGAGCTACGGTGAGCGCTGTGAATTGTGTAAGACTGTTGAATCACAGATCTGTACTTCTGAAACAACGCAACATATTTTAAGAATAAAGGAAAAGAAGGAGACAGCAGGAGTGGAAGAATGAAGGGGAGTTAGTGAGAGGATGAGACGGACCAGGAGAGATGATGGGTTCTGAAAAAAAATCTGAGGTTTCTAGAGGGGAGGTGGGTCGGGGGATTGGTTAGCCTGGTGGTGGGTATTAAAGAGGGCACATTCTCCATGGAGCACTGTGTGTTAGGAACAAACAATGAATCATGGGACACTACACCAAAACAAATGATGTACTCCATGGTGATTAACAAAGCAATAAAAAACAAAGACTGTAATAAGAGATGAAGAAGGACACTATATCCTACTTAATGGGTCTATCCAACAAGAAGATCTCACAATTGTAAATATCTATGCCCCGAACATGGGAGCATCCAATTATATAAGGCAATTAAGAAGAAAAGCAAAGAAACACATTGACCACCATACAATCATAGTGGGGGACTTTAACACCCCCCTGACTGAAATGGCCAAATCATCTAAGCAAAAGATCAACAAGGAAATAAAGACTTTAAATGACACACTGGACCAAATGGACTTCACAGACATATTCAGAACGTTCCATCCCAATGCAACGGAATACACATTCTTCTCTAGTGCCCATGGAACATTCTCCAGAATGGATCACATCCTAGGTCACAAATCAGGTCTCAACCGGTACCCAAAGATTGGGATCATTCCCTGCACATTTTCAGACCACAATGCTTTGAAACTAGAACTCAATCACAAGAGGAGAGTCGGAAAGAACTCAAATACATGGAGGCTAAAGAGCATCCTACGAAAGAATGAATGGGTCAACCAGGAAATTAAAGAAGAGTTTAAAAAGTTCATGGAAACCAATGAAAATGAAAACTCAACTGTCCAAAATCTTTGGGATACAGCCAAGGCAGTCCTGCGAGGAAAGTATATAGCAATACAAGCCTTTCTCAAGAAACAAGAAAGGTCTCAAATACACACCCAACCCTACACCTAAAGGAGCTGGAGAAAGAACGGCAAATAAAGCCTAAACCCAGCAGGAGAAGAGAAATCATGCAGTTCAGAGCAGAAATCAATGAAATAGAACCCAGAAGAACGGTAGAAGTGATCAACGGAACTAGGAGCTGGTACTTTGAAAGAATTCACAAGATTGATACACCCCTGTCCAGGCTGATCAAAAAGAAAAGAGAAATGACCCAAATCAACAAAATCATGAATGAAAGAGGAGAGATCACAAACAACACCAAAGAAATACAAACAATTATAAGAACGTAATCTGAGCAACCCTAGGGCAGCAAATTCCATAACCTGGAAGAAATGGGTGCATTCCTAGAGATGTGTCAACTAACAAAACTGACCCAGGAAGAAATAGAAAACATGAACAGTCCTATAACCACGAAGGCAATTGAAGTAGTCATCAAAAACCTCCCAAGAAACCAAAGCCCAGGGCCAGATGGTTTCCCAGGGGAATTCTATCAGACATTTAAAGAAGAATTAATACCTATTCTCCTGAAACTGTTCCAAACAATAGAAATGGAAGGAAAACTTCCAAACTCATTTATGAGGCCACCATTACCTTGATTCCAAAACCAGACAAAGATCCCATCAAAAAGGAGAATTAGAGACCAATATCCTTGATGAACATCGATGCAAAAATTCTCACCAAAATACTAGCCAAGAGGACCCAACAGTACATGAAAAGGAGTATTCACCATGACCAAGTGGGATTTATCCCTGGGCTGCAAGGCTGGTTCAACATCCGCAAATCAGTCAACGTGATCAAATACATTAACAAAAGAAAGAAAGAGCATCATATGATCCTCTCAATAGATGCAGAAAAAGCATTGGACAAAGTACAGCACCCTTTCTGGATCAAAACTCTTCAGAGTATAGGGACAGCGGGTACATACCTCAATATCATAAAAGCCATCTACGAAAACCCTACAGCGAATATCATTCTCAAAGGGGAAAAGCTGAGATCTTTTCCTCTAAGGTCAGCAACGCGGCAGGGATAGCCACTCTCACCACTGCTATTCAACATAGTATTAGAAGTCCTAGCCACAGCAATCAGACAACAAAAAGTAATCCAAGGCATCCAAATCGGCCGAGAGGAAGTCAAACTCTCACTCTTTGCAGATGATATGATACTTTATGTGGAAAACCCAAAAGACTCCACCCCAAAACTGCTAGAACTCACACAGCATTTCCGTCAAGTAGCAGGCTATAAAATCAACGCACAGGAATCAGTGGCATTCCTATACACCAACAACAAGACAGAAGAGAGACAAATCAAGGAGTCGATCCCATTCACAAATGCACCCAAAACCAGAAGAGACCTAGGAATATATTGAACCCAAGAGGCAAAGGATCTGTACTCAGAAAACTGCAAAATACGCAGGAAAGAAATTGAAGAAGACACAAAGAAACGGAAAAACGTTCCATGCTCATGGTTTGGGAGAACCAACATTGTGAAGAGGTCAATGCTACCTAGAGCAATCTACACATGCAATGCAATCCCCATCAAAATAGCATCCACTTTTTTCCACGAAATGGAACAAATAATCCTAAAATTTGAATGGAACGTGAAGAGACCCCGAGTAGCCAGAGGAATATTGAGAAAGAAAAGCAAAGCTGGCGGCATCACAATTCTGGACTTCCAGCTCTATGACAAAGCTGTCATCATCAAGACAGTATGGTACTGGCACAAAAACAGACACATGGATCCATGGAACAGAATCGAGAGCTCAGAAATGGACCCTCAACTCTATGGTCAACTTATCTTTGACAGAGCAGGAAGGAATGTCCAATGGCAAAAAGAGAGTCTCTTCAACAACTGGTGTTGGGAGAATTGGACAGCCCCATGCAGAAAAATGACACTGGACCATTTCCTGACACCACACACCGAAGTAGACTCCAAATGGTTGAAAGACCTCAATGTGAGACAGGAGTCCATCAAAATCCTAAAGGAGAACACAGGTAGCAAGCTCTTCGACCACAGCCGCAGCAACTTCTTCCTAGAAACATCACCAAAGGCACGGGAAGCCAGGGCAAAAATGAACTATTTGGATTTCATCAAGATAAAAAGCTTTGGCACAGCAAAAGAAACAGTCCACAAAACCAAAAGACAACCGACAGAATGGGAGAAATTATTTGCAAATGACCTATCAGATAAAGGGCTACTACCCAATATGTATAAAAACTTATCAAACTCAACACCCAAAGAACAAATAATCCAATCAAGAAATAGGCAGAAGACATGAACAGACATTTTTCCAAAGAAGACATCCAAATGGCCCACAGGCACATGAAAAAGTGCTCAACACGGCTTGGCAACAGAGAAATCCAAATGAAAACCTCAATGAGATACCACCTCACACCCGTCAGAATGGCTCAAATGAACAAGTCAGGGAACGACAGAGTTTGGCGGGGATGTGGAGATAGGGGAACCCGCCGACACTGGTGGTGGGAATGCAAGCTGCTGCAACCCCTCTGGAAAACAGTATGGAGGTTCCTCACACAGTTGAAATTAGAGCTACCATTCGATCCAACATTTGCACTCCTGGGTATTTACCCCAAAGATACAAATGTAGGGACCCGAAGCGGTACGTGCACCCCATTGTTTATAGCAGCAATGTCCACAATAGCCAAACTGTGGAAACAGCCAAGATGTCCATCGACAGATGAATGGATAAAGAAGAGGTGGTATATATATACACAATGGACTATTACGCAGCCATCAAAAGGAATGAGATGTTGCCATGGACAACGACGTGGATGGAACTGGAGGGTCCGACGATTAGTGAAATAAGTCAATCAGAGAAAGACATGTATCATATGACCCCACTGATATGAGGGATTCTTAATCTCAGGAACAGAGTGAGGCTTGCTGGAGTGGTCGGGGGTGGGAGGGATGGGGTGGCTGGGTGATAGACATTGGGGAGGGTATGAGCTACGGTGAGCGCTGTGAATTGTGTAAGACTGTTGAATCACAGATCTGTACTTCTGAAACAACGCAACATATTTTAAGAATAAAGGAAAAGAAGGAGACAGCAGGAGTGGAAGAATGAAGGGGAGTTAGTGAGAGGATGAGACGGACCAGGAGAGATGATGGGTTCTGAAAAAAAATCTGAGGTTTCTAGAGGGGAGGTGGGTCGGGGGATTGGTTAGCCTGGTGGTGGGTATTAAAGAGGGCACATTCTCCATGGAGCACTGTGTGTTAGGAACAAACAATGAATCATGGGACACTACACCAAAACAAATGATGTACTCCATGGTGATTAACAAAGCAATAAAAAACAAAGACTGTAAAAAGAGATGAAGAAGGATACTATATCCTACTTAATGGGTCTATCCAACAAGAAGATCTCACAATTGTAAATATCTATGCCCCGAACATGGGAGCATCCAATTATATAAGGCAATTAAGAAGAAAAGCAAAGAAACACATTGACCACCATACAATCATAGTGGGGGACTTTAACACCCCCCTGACTGAAATGGCCAGATCATCTAAGCAAAAGATCAACAAGGAAATAAAGACTTTAAATGACACACTGGACCAAATGGACTTCACAGATATATTCAGAACGTTCCATCCCAATGCAACGGAATACACATTCTTCTCTAGTGCCCATGGAACATTCTCCAGAATGGATCACATCCTAGGTCACAAATCAGGTCTCAACCGGTACCCAAAGATTGGGATCATTCCCTGCACATTTTCAGACCACAATGCTTTGAAACTAGAACTCAATCACAAGAGGAGAGTCGGAAAGAACTCAAATACATGGAGGCTAAAGAGCATCCTACGAAAGAATGAATGGGTCAACCAGGAAATTAAAGAAGAGTTTAAAAAGTTCATGGAAACCAATGAAAATGAAAACTCAACTGTCCAAAATCTTTGGGATACAGCCAAGGCAGTCCTGCGAGGAAAGTATATAGCAATACAAGCCTTTCTCAAGAAACAAGAAAGGTCTCAAATACACACCCAACCCTACACCTAAAGGAGCTGGAGAAAGAACGGCAAATAAAGCCTAAACCCAGCAGGAGAAGAGAAATCATGCAGTTCAGAGCAGAAATCAATGAAATAGAACCCAGAAGAACGGTAGAAGTGATCAACGGAACTAGGAGCTGGTACTTTGAAAGAATTCACAAGATTGATACACCCCTGTCCAGGCTGATCAAAAAGAAAAGAGAAATGACCCAAATCAACAAAATCATGAATGAAAGAGGAGAGATCACAAACAACACCAAAGAAATACAAACAATTATAAGAACGTAATCTGAGCAACCCTAGGGCAGCAAATTCCATAACCTGGAAGAAATGGGTGCATTCCTAGAGATGTGTCAACTAACAAAACTGACCCAGGAAGAAATAGAAAACATGAACAGTCCTATAACCACGAAGGCAATTGAAGTAGTCATCAAAAACCTCCCAAGAAACCAAAGCCCAGGGCCAGATGGTTTCCCAGGGGAATTCTATCAGACATTTAAAGAAGAATTAATACCTATTCTCCTGAAACTGTTCCAAACAATAGAAATGGAAGGAAAACTTCCAAACTCATTTATGAGGCCACCATTACCTTGATTCCAAAACCAGACAAAGATCCCATCAAAAAGGAGAATTAGAGACCAATATCCTTGATGAACATGGATGCAAAAATTCTCACCAAAATACTAGCCAAGAGGACCCAACAGTACATGAAAAGGAGTATTCACCATGACCAAGTGGGATTTATCCCTGGGCTGCAAGGCTGGTTCAACATCCGCAAATCAGTCAACGTGATCAAATACATTAACAAAAGAAAGAAAGAGCATCATATGATCCTCTCAATAGATGCAGAAAAAGCATTGGACAAAGTACAGCACCCTTTCTGGATCAAAACTCTTCAGAGTATAGGGACAGCGGGTACATACCTCAATATCATAAAAGCCATCTACGAAAACCCTACAGCGAATATCATTCTCAATGGGGAAAAGCTGAGATCTTTTCCCCTAAGGTCAGCAACGCGGCAGGGATAGCCACTCTCACCACTGCTATTCAACATAGTATTAGAAGTCCTAGCCACAGCAATCAGACAACAAAAAGTAATCCAAGGCATCCAAATCGGCCGAGAGGAAGTCAAACTCTCACTCTTTGCAGATGATATGATACTTTATGTGGAAAACCCAAAAGACTCCACCCCAAAACTGCTAGAACTCACACAGCATTTCCGTCAAGTAGCAGGCTATAAAATCAACGCACAGGAATCAGTGGCATTCCTATACACCAACAACAAGACAGAAGAGAGACAAATCAAGGAGTCGATCCCATTCACAACTGCACCCAAAACCAGAAGAGACCTAGGAATATATTGAACCCAAGAGGCAAAGGATCTGTACTCAGAAAACTGCAAAATACGCAGGAAAGAAATTGAAGAAGACACAAAGAAACGGAAAAACGTTCCATGCTCATGGTTTGGGAGAACCAACATTGTGAAGAGGTCAATGCTACCTAGAGCAATCTACACATGCAATGCAATCCCCATCAAAATAGCATCCACTTTTTTCCACGAAATGGAACAAATAATCCTAAAATTTGAATGGAACGTGAAGAGACCCCGAGTAGCCAGAGGAATATTGAGAAAGAAAAGCAAAGCTGGCGGCATCACAATTCTGGACTTCCAGCTCTATGACAAAGCTGTCATCATCAAGACAGTATGGTACTGGCACAAAAACAGACACATGGATCCATGGAACAGAATCGAGAGCTCAGAAATGGACCCTCAACTCTATGGTCAACTTATCTTTGACAGAGCAGGAAGGAATGTCCAATGGCAAAAAGAGAGTCTCTTCAACAACTGGTGTTGGGAGAATTGGACAGCCCCATGCAGAAAAATGACACTGGACCATTTCCTGACACCACACACCGAAGTAGACTCCAAATGGTTGAAAGACCTCAATGTGAGACAGGAGTCCATCAAAATCCTAAAGGAGAACACAGGTAGCAAGCTCTTCGACCACAGCCGCAGCAACTTCTTCCTAGAAACATCACCAAAGGCACGGGAAGCCAGGGCAAAAATGAACTATTTGGATTTCATCAAGATAAAAAGCTTTGGCACAGCAAAAGAAACAGTCCACAAAACCAAAAGACAACCGACAGAATGGGAGAAATTATTTGCAAATGACCTATCAGATAAAGGGCTACTACCCAATATGTATAAAAACTTATCAAACTCAACACCCAAAGAACAAATAATCCAATCAAGAAATAGGCAGAAGACATGAACAGACATTTTTCCAAAGAAGACATCCAAATGGCCCACAGGCACATGAAAAAGTGCTCAACACGGCTTGGCAACAGAGAAATCCAAATGAAAACCTCAATGAGATACCACCTCACACCCGTCAGAATGGCTCAAATGAACAAGTCAGGGAACGACAGAGTTTGGCGGGGATGTGGAGATAGGGGAACCCGCCGACACTGGTGGTGGGAATGCAAGCTGCTGCAACCCCTCTGGAAAACAGTATGGAGGTTCCTCACACAGTTGAAATTAGAGCTACCATTCGATCCAACATTTGCACTCCTGGGTATTTACCCCAAAGATACAAATGTAGGGACCCCAAGCGGTACGTGCACCCCATTGTTTATAGCAGCAATGTCCACAATAGCCAAACTGTGGAAACAGCCAAGATGTCCATCGACAGATGAATGGATAAAGAAGAGGTGGTATGTATATACACAATGGACTATTACGCAGCCATCAAAAGGAATGAGATGTTGCCATGGACAACGACGTGGATGGAACTGGAGGGTCCGACGATTAGTGAAATAAGTCAATCAGAGAAAGACATGTATCATATGACCCCACTGATATGAGGGATTCTTAATCTCAGGAACAGAGTGAGGCTTGCTGGAGTGGTCGGGGGTGGGAGGGATGGGGTGGCTGGGTGATAGACATTGGGGAGGGTATGAGCTACGGTGAGCGCTGTGAATTGTGTAAGACTGTTGAATCACAGATCTGTACTTCTGAAACAACGCAACATATTTTAAGAATAAAGGAAAAGAAGGAGACAGCAGGAGTGGAAGAATGAAGGGGAGTTAGTGAGAGGATGAGACGGACCAGGAGAGATGATGGGTTCTGAAAAAAAATCTGAGGTTTCTAGAGGGGAGGTGGGTCGGGGGATTGGTTAGCCTGGTGGTGGGTATTAAAGAGGGCACATTCTCCATGGAGCACTGTGTGTTAGGAACAAACAATGAATCATGGGACACTACACCAAAACAAATGATGTACTCCATGGTGATTAACAAAGCAATAAAAAACAAAGACTGTAAAAAGAGATGAAGAAGGATACTATATCCTACTTAATGGGTCTATCCAACAAGAAGATCTCACAATTGTAAATATCTATGCCCCGAACATGGGAGCATCCAATTATATAAGGCAATTAAGAAGAAAAGCAAAGAAACACATTGACCACCATACAATCATAGTGGGGGACTTTAACACCCCCCTGACTGAAATGGCCAGATCATCTAAGCAAAAGATCAACAAGGAAATAAAGACTTTAAATGACACACTGGACCAAATGGACTTCACAGATATATTCAGAACGTTCCATCCCAATGCAACGGAATACACATTCTTCTCTAGTGCCCATGGAACATTCTCCAGAATGGATCACATCCTAGGTCACAAATCAGGTCTCAACCGGTACCCAAAGATTGGGATCATTCCCTGCACATTTTCAGACCACAATGCTTTGAAACTAGAACTCAATCACAAGAGGAGAGTCGGAAAGAACTCAAATACATGGAGGCTAAAGAGCATCCTACGAAAGAATGAATGGGTCAACCAGGAAATTAAAGAAGAGTTTAAAAAGTTCATGGAAACCAATGAAAATGAAAACTCAACTGTCCAAAATCTTTGGGATACAGCCAAGGCAGTCCTGCGAGGAAAGTATATAGCAATACAAGCCTTTCTCAAGAAACAAGAAAGGTCTCAAATACACACCCAACCCTACACCTAAAGGAGCTGGAGAAAGAACGGCAAATAAAGCCTAAACCCAGCAGGAGAAGAGAAATCATGCAGTTCAGAGCAGAAATCAATGAAATAGAACCCAGAAGAACGGTAGAAGTGATCAACGGAACTAGGAGCTGGTACTTTGAAAGAATTCACAAGATTGATACACCCCTGTCCAGGCTGATCAAAAAGAAAAGAGAAATGACCCAAATCAACAAAATCATGAATGAAAGAGGAGAGATCACAAACAACACCAAAGAAATACAAACAATTATAAGAACGTAATCTGAGCAACCCTAGGGCAGCAAATTCCATAACCTGGAAGAAATGGGTGCATTCCTAGAGATGTGTCAACTAACAAAACTGACCCAGGAAGAAATAGAAAACATGAACAGTCCTATAACCACGAAGGCAATTGAAGTAGTCATCAAAAACCTCCCAAGAAACCAAAGCCCAGGGCCAGATGGTTTCCCAGGGGAATTCTATCAGACATTTAAAGAAGAATTAATACCTATTCTCCTGAAACTGTTCCAAACAATAGAAATGGAAGGAAAACTTCCAAACTCATTTATGAGGCCACCATTACCTTGATTCCAAAACCAGACAAAGATCCCATCAAAAAGGAGAATTAGAGACCAATATCCTTGATGAACATCGATGCAAAAATTCTCACCAAAATACTAGCCAAGAGGACCCAACAGTACATGAAAAGGAGTATTCACCATGACCAAGTGGGATTTATCCCTGGGCTGCAAGGCTGGTTCAACATCCGCAAATCAGTCAACGTGATCAAATACATTAACAAAAGAAAGAAAGAGCATCATATGATCCTCTCAATAGATGCAGAAAAAGCATTGGACAAAGTACAGCACCCTTTCTGGATCAAAACTCTTCAGAGTATAGGGACAGCGGGTACATACCTCAATATCATAAAAGCCATCTACGAAAACCCTACAGCGAATATCATTCTCAATGGGGAAAAGCTGAGATCTTTTCCCCTAAGGTCAGCAACGCGGCAGGGATAGCCACTCTCACCACTGCTATTCAACATAGTATTAGAAGTCCGAGCCACAGCAATCAGACAACAAAAAGTAATCCAAGGCATCCAAATCGGCCGAGAGGAAGTCAAACTCTCACTCTTTGCAGATGATATGATACTTTATGTGGAAAACCCAAAAGACTCCACCCCAAAACTGCTAGAACTCACACAGCATTTCCGTCAAGTAGCAGGCTATAAAATCAACGCACAGGAATCAGTGGCATTCCTATACAACAACAACAAGACAGAAGAGAGACAAATCAAGGAGTCGATCCCATTCACAACTGCACCCAAAACCAGAAGAGACCTAGGAATATATTGAACCCAAGAGGCAAAGGATCTGTACTCAGAAAACTGCAAAATACGCAGGAAAGAAATTGAAGAAGACACAAAGAAACGGAAAAACGTTCCATGCTCATGGTTTGGGAGAACCAACATTGTGAAGAGGTCAATGCTACCTAGAGCAATCTACACATGCAATGCAATCCCCATCAAAATAGCATCCACTTTTTTCCACGAAATGGAACAAATAATCCTAAAATTTGAATGGAACGTGAAGAGACCCCGAGTAGCCAGAGGAATATTGAGAAAGAAAAGCAAAGCTGGCGGCATCACAATTCTGGACTTCCAGCTCTATGACAAAGCTGTCATCAACAAGACAGTATGGTACTGGCACAAAAACAGACACATGGATCCATGGAACAGAATCGAGAGCCCAGAAATGGACCCTCAACTCTATGGTCAACTTATCTTTGACAGAGCAGGAAGGAATGTCCAATGGCAAAAAGAGAGTCTCTTCAACAACTGGTGTTGGGAGAATTGGACAGCCCCATGCAGAAGAATGACAGTGGACCATTTCCTGACACCACACACAAAAGTAGACTCCAAATGGTTGAAAGACCTCAATGTGAGACAGGAGTCCATCAAAATCCTAAAGGAGAACACAGGTAGCAAGCACTTCGACCTCAGCCGCAGCAACTTCTTCCTAGAAACATCACCAAAGGCACGGGAAGCCAGGGCAAAAATGAACTATTGGGATTTCATCAAGATAAAAAGCTTTGGCACAGCAAAAGAAACAGTCCACAAAACCAAAAGACAACCGACAGAATGGGAGAAATTATTTGCAAATGACCTATCAGATAAAGGGCTACTACCCAATATGTATAAAAACTTATCAAACTCAACACCCAAAGAACAAATAATCCAATCAAGAAATAGGCAGAAGACATGAACAGACATTTTTCCAAAGAAGACATCCAAATGGCCCACAGGCACATGAAAAAGTGCTCAACACGGCTTGGCATCAGAGAAATCCAAATGAAAACCTCAATGAGATACCACCTCACACCCGTCAGAATGGCTCAAATGAACAAGTCAGGGAACGACAGAGTTTGGCGGGGATGTGGAGATAGGGGAACCCGCCGACACTGGTGGTGGGAATGCAAGCTGCTGCAACCCCTCTGGAAAACAGTATGGAGGTTCCTCACACAGTTGAAATTAGAGCTACCATTCGATCCAACATTTGCACTCCTGGGTATTTACCCCAAAGATACAAATGTAGGGACCCGAAGCGGTACGTGCACCCCATTGTTTATAGCAGCAATGTCCACAATAGCCAAACTGTGGAAACAGCCAAGATGTCCATCGACAGATGAATGGATAAAGAAGAGGTGGTATATATATACACAATGGACTATTACGCAGCCATCAAAAGGAATGAGATGTTGCCATGGACAACGACGTGGATGGAACTGGAGGGTCCGACGATTAGTGAAATAAGTCAATCAGAGAAGGACATGTATCATATGACCCCACTGATATGAGGGATTCTTAATCTCAGGAACAGAGTGAGGCTTGCTGGAGTGGTCGGGGGTGGGAGGGATGGGGTGGCTGGGTGATAGACATTGGGGAGGGTATGAGCTACGGTGAGCGCTGTGAATTGTGTAAGACTGTTGAATCACAGATCTGTACTTCTGAAACAATGCAACATATTTTAAGAATAAAGGAAAAGAAGGAGACAGCAGGAGTGGAAGAATGAAGGGGAGTTAGTGAGAGGATGAGACGGACCAGGAGAGATGATGGGTTCTGAAAAAAAATCTGAGGTTTCTAGAGGGGAGGTGGGTCGGGGGATTGGTTAGCCTGGTGGTGGGTATTAAAGAGGGCACATTCTCCATGGAGCACTGTGTGTTAGGAACAAACAATGAATCATGGGACACTACACCAAAACAAATGATGTACTCCATGGTGATTAACAAAGCAATAAAAAACAAAGACTGTAATAAGAGATGAAGAAGGACACTATATCCTACTTAAAGGGTCTATCCAACAAGAAGATCTCACAATTGTAAATATCTATGCCCCGAACATGGGAGCATCCAATTATATAAGGCAATTAAGAAGAAAAGCAAAGAAACACATTGACCACCATACAATCATAGTGGGGGACTTTAACACCCCCCCTGACTGAAATGGCCAGATCATCTAAGCAAAAGATCAACAAGGAAATAAAGACTTTAAATGACACACTGGACCAAATGGACTTCACAGACATATTCAGAACGTTCCATCCCAATGCAACGGAATACACATTCTTCTCTAGTGCCCATGGAACATTCTCCAGAATGGATCACATCCTAGGTCACAAATCAGGTCTCAACCGGTACCCAAAGATTGGGATCATTCCCTGCACATTTTCAGACCACAATGTTTTGAAACTAGAACTCAATCACAAGAGGAGAGTCGGAAAGAACTCAAATACATGGAGGCTAAAGAGCATCCTACGAAAGAATGAATGGGTCAACCAGGAAATTAAAGAAGAATTTAAAAAGTTCATGGAAACCAATGAAAATGAAAACTCAACTGTCCAAAATCTTTGGGATACAGCCAAGGCAGTCCTGCGAGGAAAGTATATAGCAATACAAGCCTTTCTCAAGAAACAAGAAAGGTCTCAAATACACACCCAACCCTACACCTAAAGGAGCTGGAGAAAGAACGGCAAATAAAGCCTAAACCCAGCAGGAGAAGAGAAATCATGCAGTTCAGAGCAGAAATCAATGAAATAGAACCCAGAAGAACAGTAGAAGTGATCAACGGAACTAGGAGCTGGTACTTTGAAAGAATTCACAAGATTGATACACCCCTGTCCAGGCTGATCAAAAAGAAAAGAGAAATGACCCAAATCAACAAAATCATGAATGAAAGAGGAGAGATCACAAACAACACCAAAGAAATACAAACTATTATAAGAACGTAATCTGAGCAACCCTAGGGCAGCAAATTCCATAACCTGGAAGAAATGGGTGCATTCCTAGAGATGTGTCAACTAACAAAACTGACCCAGGAAGAAATAGAAAACATGAACAGTCCTATAACCACGAAGGCAATTGAAGTAGTCATCAAAAACCTCCCAAGAAACCAAAGCCCAGGGCCAGATGGTTTCCCAGGGGAATTCTATCAGACATTTAAAGAAGAATTAATACCTATTCTCCTGAAACTGTTCCAAACAATAGAAATGGAAGGAAAACTTCCAAACTCATTTATGAGGCCACCATTACCTTGATTCCAAAACCAGACAAAGATCCCATCAAAAAGGAGAATTAGAGACCAATATCCTTGATGAACATCGATGCAAAAATTCTCACCAAAATACTAGCCAAGAGGACCCAACAGTACATGAAAAGGAGTATTCACCATGACCAAGTGGGATTTATCCCTGGGCTGCAAGGCTGGTTCAACATCCGCAAATCAGTCAACGTGATCAAATACATTAACAAAAGAAAGAACGAGAATCATATGATCCTCTCAATAGATGCAGAAAAAGCATTGGACAAAGTACAGCACCCTTTCTGGATCAAAACTCTTCAGAGTATAGGGACAGCGGGTACATACCTCAATATCATAAGAGCCATCTACGAAAACCCTACAGCGAATATCATTCTCAATGGTGAAAAGCTGAGATCTTTTCCCCTAAGGTCAGGAACGCGGCAGGGATAGCCATTCTCACCACTGCTATTCAACATAGTATTAGAAGTCCTAGCCACAGCAATCAGACAACAAAATGTAATCCAAGGCATCCAAATCGGCAGAGAGGAAGTCAAACTCTCACTCTTTGCAGATGATATGATACTTTATGTGGAAAACCCAAAAGACTCCACCCCAAAACTGCTAGAACTCACACAGCAATTCCGTCAAGTAGCAGGCTATAAAATCAATGCACAGGAATCAGTGGCATTCCTATACACCAACAACAAGACAGAAGAGAGACAAATCAAGGAGTCGATCCTATTCACAACTGCACCCAAAACCAGAAGAGACCTAGGAATATATTCATCCCAAGAGGCAAAGGATCTGTACTCAGAAAACTACAAAATACGCAGGAAAGAAATTGAAGAAGACACAAAGAAACGGAAAAACGTTCCATGCTCATGGATTGGGAGAACCAACATTGTGAAGAGGTCAATGCTACCTAGAGCAATCTACACATGCAATGCAATCCCCATCAAAATACCATCCACTTTTTTCCAGGAAATGGAACAAATACTCCTAAAATTTGAATGGAACCAGAAGAGACCCCGAATAGCCAGAGGAATATTGAGAAAGAAAAGCAAAGCTGGCGGCATCACAATTCTGGACTTCCAGCTCTATGACAAAGCTGTCATCAACAAGACAGTATGGTACTGGCACAAAAACAGACACATGGATCCATGGAACAGAATCGAGAGCCCAGAAATGGACCCTCAACTCTATGGTTAACTTATCTTTGACAGAGCAGGAAGGAATGTCCAATGGCAAAAAGAGAGTCTCTTCAACAACTGGTGTTGGGAGAATTGGACAGCCCCATGCAGAAGAATGACAGTGGACCATTTCCTGACACCACACACAAAAGTAGACTCCAAATGGTTGAAAGACCTCAATGTGAGACAGGAGTCCATCAAAATCCTAAAGGAGAACACAGGTAGCAAGCACTTCGACCTCAGCCGCAGCAACTTCTTCCTAGAAACATCACCAAAGGCACGGGAAGCCAGGGCAAAAATGAACTATTGGGATTTCATCAAGATAAAAAGCTTTGGCACAGCAAAAGAAACAGTCCACAAAACCAAAAGACAACCGACAGAATGGGAGAAATTATTTGCAAATGACCTATCAGATAAAGGGCTACTACCCAATATGTATAAAAACTTATCAAACTCAACACCCAAAGAACAAATAATCCAATCAAGAAAGAGGCAGAAGACATGAACAGACATTTTTCCAAAGAAGACATCCAAATGGCCCACAGGCACATGAAAAAGTGCTCAACACGGCTTGGCATCAGAGAAATCCAAATGAAAACCTCAATGAGATACCACCTCACACCCGTCAGAATGGCTCAAATGAACAAGTCAGGGAACGACAGAGTTTGGCGGGGATGTGGAGATAGGGGAACCCGCCGACACTGGTGGTGGGAATGCAAGCTGCTGCAACCCCTCTGGAAAACAGTATGGAGGTTCCTCACACAGTTGAAATTAGAGCTACCATTCGATCCAACATTTGCACTCCTGGGTATTTACCCCAAAGATACAAATGTAGGGACCCGAAGCGGTACGTGCACCCCATTGTTTATAGCAGCAATGTCCACAATAGCCAAACTGTGGAAACAGCCAAGATGTCCATCGACAGATGAATGGATAAAGAAGAGGTGGTATATATATACACAATGGACTATTACGCAGCCATCAAAAGGAATGAGATGTTGCCATGGACAACGACGTGGATGGAACTGGAGGGTCCGACGATTAGTGAAATAAGTCAATCAGAGAAAGACATGTATCATATGACCCCACTGATATGAGGGATTCTTAATCTCAGGAACAGAGTGAGGCTTGCTGGAGTGGTCGGGGGTGGGAGGGATGGGGTGGCTGGGTGATAGACATTGGGGAGGGTATGAGCTACGGTGAGCGCTGTGAATTGTGTAAGACTGTTGAATCACAGATCTGTACTTCTGAAACAATGCAACATATTTTAAGAATAAAGGAAAAGAAGGAGACAGCAGGAGTGGAAGAATGAAGGGGAGTTAGTGAGAGGATGAGACGGACCAGGAGAGATGATGGGTTCTGAAAAAAAATCTGAGGTTTCTAGAGGGGAGGTGGGTCGGGGGATTGGTTAGCCTGGTGGTGGGTATTAAAGAGGGCACATTCTCCATGGAGCACTGTGTGTTAGGAACAAACAATGAATCATGGGACACTACACCAAAACAAATGATGTACTCCATGGTGATTAACAAAGCAATAAAAAACAAAGACTGTAATAAGAGATGAAGAAGGACACTATATCCTACTTAAAGGGTCTATCCAACAAGAAGATCTCACAATTGTAAATATCTATGCCCCGAACATGGGAGCATCCAATTATATAAGGCAATTAAGAAGAAAAGCAAAGAAACACATTGACCACCATACAATCATAGTGGGGGACTTTAACACCCCCCCTGACTGAAATGGCCAGATCATCTAAGCAAAAGATCAACAAGGAAATAAAGACTTTAAATGACACACTGGACCAAATGGACTTCACAGACATATTCAGAACGTTCCATCCCAATGCAACGGAATACACATTCTTCTCTAGTGCCCATGGAACATTCTCCAGAATGGATCACATCCTAGGTCACAAATCAGGTCTCAACCGGTACCCAAAGATTGGGATCATTCCCTGCACATTTTCAGACCACAATGTTTTGAAACTAGAACTCAATCACAAGAGGAGAGTCGGAAAGAACTCAAATACATGGAGGCTAAAGAGCATCCTACGAAAGAATGAATGGGTCAACCAGGAAATTAAAGAAGAATTTAAAAAGTTCATGGAAACCAATGAAAATGAAAACTCAACTGTCCAAAATCTTTGGGATACAGCCAAGGCAGTCCTGCGAGGAAAGTATATAGCAATACAAGCCTTTCTCAAGAAACAAGAAAGGTCTCAAATACACACCCAACCCTACACCTAAAGGAGCTGGAGAAAGAACGGCAAATAAAGCCTAAACCCAGCAGGAGAAGAGAAATCATGCAGTTCAGAGCAGAAATCAATGAAATAGAACCCAGAAGAACAGTAGAAGTGATCAACGGAACTAGGAGCTGGTACTTTGAAAGAATTCACAAGATTGATACACCCCTGTCCAGGCTGATCAAAAAGAAAAGAGAAATGACCCAAATCAACAAAATCATGAATGAAAGAGGAGAGATCACAAACAACACCAAAGAAATACAAACAATTATAAGAACGTAATCTGAGCAACCCTAGGGCAGCAAATTCCATAACCTGGAAGAAATGGGTGCATTCCTAGAGATGTGTCAACTAACAAAACTGACCCAGGAAGAAATAGAAAACATGAACAGTCCTATAACCACGAAGGCAATTGAAGTAGTCATCAAAAACCTCCCAAGAAACCAAAGCCCAGGGCCAGATGGTTTCCCAGGGGAATTCTATCAGACATTTAAAGAAGAATTAATACCTATTCTCCTGAAACTGTTCCAAACAATAGAAATGGAAGGAAAACTTCCAAACTCATTTATGAGGCCACCATTACCTTGATTCCAAAACCAGACAAAGATCCCATCAAAAAGGAGAATTAGAGACCAATATCCTTGATGAACATGGATGCAAAAATTCTCACCAAAATACTAGCCAAGAGGACCCAACAGTACATGAAAAGGAGTATTCACCATGACCAAGTGGGATTTATCCCTGGGCTGCAAGGCTGGTTCAACATCCGCAAATCAGTCAACGTGATCAAATACATTAACAAAAGAAAGAACGAGAATCATATGATCCTCTCAATAGATGCAGAAAAAGCATTGGACAAAGTACAGCACCCTTTCTGGATCAAAACTCTTCAGAGTATAGGGACAGCGGGTACATACCTCAATATCATAAAAGCCATCTACGAAAACCCTACAGCGAATATCATTCTCAATGGGGAAAAGCTGAGATCTTTTCCCCTAAGGTCAGGAACGCGGCAGGGATAGCCATTCTCACCACTGCTATTCAACATAGTATTAGAAGTCCTAGCCACAGCAATCAGACAACAAAATGTAATCCAAGGCATCCAAATCGGCAGAGAGGAAGTCAAACTCTCACTCTTTGCAGATGATATGATACTTTATGTGGAAAACCCAAAAGACTCCACCCCAAAACTGCTAGAACTCACAAAGCAATTCCGTCAAGTAGCAGGCTATAAAATCAATGCACAGGAATCAGTGGCATTCCTATACACCAACAACAAGACAGAAGAGAGACAAATCAAGGAGTCGATCCTATTGACAACTGCACCCAAAACCAGAAGAGACCTAGGAATATATTCATCCCAAGAGGCAAAGGATCTGTACTCAGAAAACTACAAAATACGCAGGAAAGAAATTGAAGAAGACACAAAGAAACGGAAAAACGTTCCATGCTCATGGATTGGGAGAACCAACATTGTGAAGAGGTCAATGCTACCTAGAGCAATCTACACATGCAATGCAATCCCCATCAAAATACCATCCACTTTTTTCCAGGAAATGGAACAAATACATCTAAAATTTGAATGGAACCAGAAGAGACCCCGAATAGCCAGAGGAATATTGAGAAAGAAAAGCAAAGCTGGCGGCATCACAATTCTGGACTTCCAGCTCTACGACAAAGCTGTCATCATCAAGACAGTATGGTACTGGCACAAAAACAGACACATGGATCCATGGAACAGAATCGAGAGCCCAGAAATGGACCCTCAACTCTATGGTCAACTTATCTTTGACAGAGCAGGAAGGAATGTCCAATGGCAAAAAGAGAGTCTCTTCAACAACTGGTGTTGGGAGAATTGGACAGCCCCATGCAGAAGAATGACAGTGGACCATTTCCTGACACCACACACAAAAGTAGACTCCAAATTGTTGAAAGACCTCAATGTGAGACAGGAGTCCATCAAAATCCTAAAGGAGAACACAGGTAGCAAGCACTTCGACCTCAGCCGCAGCAACTTCTTCCTAGAAACATCACCAAAGGCACGGGAAGCCAGGGCAAAAATGAACTATTGGGATTTCATCAAGATAAAAAGCTTTGGCACAGCAAAAGAAACAGTCCACAAAACCAAAAGACAACCGACAGAATGGGAGAAATTATTTGCAAATGACCTATCAGATAAAGGGCTACTACCCAATATGTATAAAAACTTATCAAACTCAACACCCAAAGAACAAATAATCCAATCAAGAAATAGGCAGAAGTCATGAACAGACATTTTTCCAAAGAAGACATCCAAATGGCCCACAGGCACATGAAAAAGTGCTCAACACGGCTTGGCATCAGAGAAATCCAAATGAAAACCTCAATGAGATACCACCTCACACCCGTCAGAATGGCTCAAATGAACAAGTCAGGGAACGACAGAGTTTGGCGGGGATGTGGAGATAGGGGAACCCGCCGACACTGGTGGTGGGAATGCAAGCTGCTGCAACCCCTCTGGAAAACAGTATGGAGGTTCCTCACACAGTTGAAATTAGAGCTACCATTCGATCCAACATTTGCACTCCTGGGTATTTACCCCAAAGATACAAATGTAGGGACCCGAAGCGGTACGTGCACCCCATTGTTTATAGCAGCAATGTCCACAATAGCCAAACTGTGGAAACAGCCAAGATGTCCATCGACAGATGAATGGATAAAGAAGAGGTGGTATATATATACACAATGGACTATTACGCAGCCATCAAAAGGAATGAGATGTTGCCATGGACAACGACGTGGATGGAACTGGAGGGTCCGACGATTAGTGAAATAAGTCAATCAGAGAAAGACATGTATCATATGACCCCACTGATATGAGGGATTCTTAATCTCAGGAACAGAGTGAGGCTTGCTGGAGTGGTCGGGGGTGGGAGGGATGGGGTGGCTGGGTGATAGACATTGGGGAGGGTATGAGCTGCGGTGAGCGCTGTGAATTGTGTAAGATTGTTGAATCACAGATCTGTACTTCTGAAACAACGCAACATATTTTAAGAATAAAGGAAAAGAAGGAGACAGCAGGAGTGGAAGAATGAAGGGGAGTTAGTGAGAGGATGAGACGGACCAGGAGAGATGATGGGTTCTGAAAAAAAATCTGAGGTTTCTAGAGGGGAGGTGGGTCGGGGGATTGGTTAGCCTGGTGGTGGGTATTAAAGAGGGCACATTCTCCATGGAGCACTGTGTGTTAGGAACAAACAATGAATCATGGGACACTACACCAAAACAAATGATGTACTCCATGGTGATTAACAAAGCAATAAAAAACAAAGACTGTAATAAGAGATGAAGAAGGACACTATATCCTACTTAAAGGGTCTATCCAACAAGAAGATCTCACAATTGTAAATATCTATGCCCCGAACATGGGAGCATCCAATTATATAAGGCAATTAAGAAGAAAAGCAAAGACACACATTGACCACCATACAATCATAGTGGGGGACTTTAACACCCCCCCTGACTGAAATGGCCAGATCATCTAAGCAAAAGATCAACAAGGAAATAAAGACTTTAAATGACACACTGGACCAAATGGACTTCACAGACATATTCAGAACGTTCCATCCCAATGCAACGGAATACACATTCTTCTCTAGTGCCCATGGAACATTCTCCAGAATGGATCACATCCTAGGTCACAAATCAGGTCTCAACCGGTACCCAAAGATTGGGATCATTCCCTGCACATTTTCAGACCACAATGTTTTGAAACTAGAACTCAATCACAAGAGGAGAGTCGGAAAGAACTCAAATACATGGAGGCTAAAGAGCATCCTACGAAAGAATGAATGGGTCAACCAGGAAATTAAAGAAGAATTTAAAAAGTTCATGGAAACCAATGAAAATGAAAACTCAACTGTCCAAAATCTTTGGGATACAGCCAAGGCAGTCCTGCGAGGAAAGTATATAGCAATACAAGCCTTTCTCAAGAAACAAGAAAGGTCTCAAATACACACCCAACCCTACACCTAAAGGAGCTGGAGAAAGAACAGCAAATAAAGCCTAAACCCAGCAGGAGAAGAGAAATCATGCAGTTCAGAGCAGAAATCATTGAAATAGAACCCAGAAGAACAGTAGAAGTGATCAACGGAACTAGGAGCTGGTACTTTGAAAGAATTCACAAGATTGATACACCCCTGTCCAGGCTGATCAAAAACAAAAGAGAAATGACCCAAATCAACAAAATCATGAATGAAAGAGGAGAGATCACAAACAACACCAAAGAAATACAAACAATTATAAGAACGTAATCTGAGCAACCCTAGGGCAGCAAATTCCATAACCTGGAAGAAATGGGTGCATTCCTAGAGATGTGTCAACTAACAAAACTGACCCAGGAAGAAATAGAAAACATGAACAGTCCTATAACCACGAAGGCAATTGAAGTAGTCATCAAAAACCTCCCAAGAAACCAAAGCCCAGGGCCAGATGGTTTCCCAGGGGAATTCTATCAGACATTTAAAGAAGAATTAATACCTATTCTCCTGAAACTGTTCCAAACAATAGAAATGGAAGGAAAACTTCCAAACTCATTTATGAGGCCACCATTACCTTGATTCCAAAACCAGACAAAGATCCCATCAAAAAGGAGAATTAGAGACCAATATCCTTGATGAACATCGATGCAAAAATTCTCACCAAAATACTAGCCAAGAGGACCCAACAGTACATGAAAAGGAGTATTCACCATGACCAAGTGGGATTTATCCCTGGGCTGCAAGGCTGGTTCAACATCCGCAAATCAGTCAACGTGATCAAATACATTAACAAAAGAAAGAACGAGAATCATATGATCCTCTCAATAGATGCAGAAAAAGCATTGGACAAAGTACAGCACCCTTTCTGGATCAAAACTCTTCAGAGTATAGGGACAGCGGGTACATACCTCAATATCATAAGAGCCATCTACGAAAACCCTACAGCGAATATCATTCTCAATGGTGAAAAGCTGAGATTTTTTCCCCTAAGGTCAGGAACGCGGCAGGGATAGCCATTCTCACCACTGCTATTCAACATAGTATTAGAAGTCCTAGCCACAGCAATCAGACAACAAAATGTAATCCAAGGCATCCAAATCGGCAGAGAGGAAGTCAAACTCTCACTCTTTGCAGATGATATGATACTTTATGTGGAAAACCCAAAAGACTCCACCCCAAAACTGCTAGAACTCACAAAGCAATTCCGTCAAGTAGCAGGCTATAAAATCAATGCACAGGAATCAGTGGCATTCCTATACACCAACAACAAGACAGAAGAGAGACAAATCAAGGAGTCGATCCTATTGACAACTGCACCCAAAACCAGAAGAGACCTAGGAATATATTCATCCCAAGAGGCAAAGGATCTGTACTCAGAAAACTACAAAATACGCAGGAAAGAAATTGAAGAAGACACAAAGAAACGGAAAAACGTTCCATGCTCATGGATTGGGAGAACCAACATTGTGAAGAGGTCAATGCTACCTAGAGCAATCTACACATGCAATGCAATCCCCATCAAAATACCATCCACTTTTTTCCAGGAAATGGAACAAATACTCCTAAAATTTGAATGGAACCAGAAGAGACCCCGAATAGCCAGAGGAATATTGAGAAAGAAAAGCAAAGCTGGCGGCATCACAATTCTGGACTTCCAGCTCTATGACAAAGCTGTCATCATCAAGACAGTATGGTACTGGCACAAAAACAGACACATGGATCCATGGAACAGAATCGAGAGCCCAGAAATGGACCCTCAACTCTATGGTCAACTTATCTTTGACAGAGCAGGAAGGAATGTCCAATGGCAAAAAGAGAGTCTCTTCAACAACTGGTGTTGGGAGAATTGGACAGCCCCATGCAGAAGAATGACAGTGGACCATTTCCTGACACCACACACAAAAGTAGACTCCAAATGGTTGAAAGACCTCAATGTGAGACAGGAGTCCATCAAAATCCTAAAGGAGAACACAGGTAGCAAGCACTTCGACCTCAGCCGCAGCAACTTCTTCCTAGAAACATCACCAAAGGCACGGGAAGCCAGGGCAAAAATGAACTATTGGGATTTCATCAAGATAAAAAGCTTTGGCACAGCAAAAGAAACAGTCCACAAATCCAAAAGACAACCGACAGAATGGGAGAAATTATTTGCAAATGACCTATCAGATAAAGGGCTACTACCCAATATGTATAAAAACTTATCAAACTCAACACCCAAAGAACAAATAATCCAATCAAGAAATAGGCAGAAGTCATGAACAGACATTTTTCCAAAGAAGACATCCAAATGGCCCACAGGCACATGAAAAAGTGCTCAACACGGCTTGGCATCAGAGAAATCCAAATGAAAACCTCAATGAGATACCACCTCACACCCGTCAGAATGGCTCAAATGAACAAGTCAGGGAACGACAGAGTTTGGCGGGGATGTGGAGATAGGGGAACCCGCCGACACTGGTGGTGGGAATGCAAGCTGCTGCAACCCCTCTGGAAAACAGTATGGAGGTTCCTCACACAGTTGAAATTAGAGCTACCATTCGATCCAACATTTGCACTCCTGGGTATTTACCCCAAAGATACAAATGTAGGGACCCGAAGCGGTACGTGCACCCCATTGTTTATAGCAGCAATGTCCACAATAGCCAAACTGTGGAAACAGCCAAGATGTCCATCGACAGATGAATGGATAAAGAAGAGGTGGTATATATATACACAATGGACTATTACGCAGCCATCAAAAGGAATGAGATGTTGCCATGGACAACGACGTGGATGGAACTGGAGGGTCCGACGATTAGTGAAATAAGTCAATCAGAGAAAGACATGTATCATATGACCCCACTGATATGAGGGATTCTTAATCTCAGGAACAGAGTGAGGCTTGCTGGAGTGGTCGGGGGTGGGAGGGATGGGGTGGCTGGGTGATAGACATTGGGGAGGGTATGAGCTACGGTGAGCGCTGTGAATTGTGTAAGATTGTTGAATCACAGATCTGTACTTCTGAAACAACGCAACATATTTTAAGAATAAAGGAAAAGAAGGAGACAGCAGGAGTGGAAGAATGAAGGGGAGTTAGTGAGAGGATGAGACGGACCAGGAGAGATGATGGGTTCTGAAAAAAAATCTGAGGTTTCTAGAGGGGAGGTGGGTCGGGGGATTGGTTAGCCTGGTGGTGGGTATTAAAGAGGGCACATTCTCCATGGAGCACTGTGTGTTAGGAACAAACAATGAATCATGGGACACTACACCAAAACAAATGATGTACTCCATGGTGATTAACAAAGCAATAAAAAACAAAGACTGTAATAAGAGATGAAGAAGGACACTATATCCTACTTAAAGGGTCTATCCAACAAGAAGATCTCACAATTGTAAATATCTATGCCCCGAACATGGGAGCATCCAATTATATAAGGCAATTAAGAAGAAAAGCAAAGAAACACATTGACCACCATACAATCATAGTGGGGGACTTTAACACCCCCCCTGACTGAAATGGCCAGATCATCTAAGCAAAAGATCAACAAGGAAATAAAGACTTTAAATGACACACTGGACCAAATGGACTTCACAGACATATTCAGAACGTTCCATCCCAATGCAACGGAATACACATTCTTCTCTAGTGCCCATGGAACATTCTCCAGAATGGATCACATCCTAGGTCACAAATCAGGTCTCAACCGGTACCCAAAGATTGGGATCATTCCCTGCACATTTTCAGACCACAATGTTTTGAAACTAGAACTCAATCACAAGAGGAGTGTCGGAAAGAACTCAAATACATGGAGGCTAAAGAGCATCCTACGAAAGAATGAATGGGTCAACCAGGAAATTAAAGAAGAATTTAAAAAGTTCATGGAAACCAATGAAAATGAAAACTCAACTGTCCAAAATCTTTGGGATACAGCCAAGGCAGTCCTGCGAGGAAAGTATATAGCAATACAAGCCTTTCTCAAGAAACAAGAAAGGTCTCAAATACACACCCAACCCTACACCTAAAGGAGCTGGAGAAAGAACGGCAAATAAAGCCTAAACCCAGCAGGAGAAGAGAAATCATGCAGTTCAGAGCAGAAATCAATGAAATAGAACCCAGAAGAACAGTAGAAGTGATCAACGGAACTAGGAGCTGGTACTTTGAAAGAATTCACAAGATTGATACACCCCTGTCCAGGCTGATCAAAAAGAAAAGAGAAATGACCCAAATCAACAAAATCATGAATGAAAGAGGAGAGATCACAAACAACACCAAAGAAATACAAACAATTATAAGAACGTAATCTGAGCAACCCTAGGGCAGCAAATTCCATAACCTGGAAGAAATGGGTGCATTCCTAGAGATGTGTCAACTAACAAAACTGACCCAGGAAGAAATAGAAAACATGAACAGTCCTATAACCACGAAGGCAATTGAAGTAGTCATCAAAAACCTCCCAAGAAACCAAAGCCCAGGGCCAGATGGTTTCCCAGGGGAATTCTATCAGACATTTAAAGAAGAATTAATACCTATTCTCCTGAAACTGTTCCAAACAATAGAAATGGAAGGAAAACTTCCAAACTCATTTATGAGGCCACCATTACCTTGATTCCAAAACCAGACAAAGATCCCATCAAAAAGGAGAATTAGAGACCAATATCCTTGATG
The DNA here is from genome assembly GCF_037043125.1 of Eumetopias jubatus. Taxonomy (NCBI): domain Eukaryota; kingdom Metazoa; phylum Chordata; class Mammalia; order Carnivora; family Otariidae; genus Eumetopias; species Eumetopias jubatus. The sequence continues at coordinate 3,126,247 of NW_028274825.1, forward strand.
AACATCGATGCAAAAATTCTCACCAAAATACTAGCCAAGAGGACCCAACAGTACATGAAAAGGAGTATTCACCATGACCAAGTGGGATTTATCCCTGGGCTGCAAGGCTGGTTCAACATCCGCAAATCAGTCAACGTGATCAAATACATTAACAAAAGAAAGAACGAGAATCATATGATCCTCTCAATAGATGCAGAAAAAGCATTGGACAAAGTACAGCACCCTTTCTGGATCAAAACTCTTCAGAGTATAGGGACAGCGGGTACATACCTCAATATCATAAGAGCCATCTACGAAAACCCTACAGCGAATATCATTCTCAATGGTGAAAAGCTGAGATCTTTTCCCCTAAGGTCAGGAACGCGGCAGGGATAGCCATTCTCACCACTGCTATTCAACATAGTATTAGAAGTCCTAGCCACAGCAATCAGACAACAAAATGTAATCCAAGGCATCCAAATCGGCAGAGAGGAAGTCAAACTCTCACTCTTGGCAGATGATATGATACTTTATGTGGAAAACCCAAAAGACTCCACCCCAAAACTGCTAGAACTCACACAGCAATTCCGTCAAGTAGCAGGCTATAAAATCAATGCACAGGAATCAGTGGCATTCCTATACACCAACAACAAGACAGAAGAGAGACAAATCAAGGAGTCGATCCCATTCACAACTGCACCCAAAACCAGAAGAGACCTAGGAATATATTCATCCCAAGAGGCAAAGGATCTGTACTCAGAAAACTACAAAATACGCAGGAAAGAAATTGAAGAAGACACAAAGAAACGGAAAAACGTTCCATGCTCATGGATTGGGAGAACCAACATTGTGAAGAGGTCAATGCTACCTAGAGCAATCTACACATGCAATGCAATCCCCATCAAAATACCATCCACTTTTTTCCACGAAATGGAACAAATACTCCTAAAATTTGAATGGAACCTGAAGAGACCCCGAGTAGCCAGAGGAATATTGAGAAAGAAAAGCAAAGCTGGCGGCATCACAATTCTGGACTTCCAGCTCTATGACAAAGCTGTCATCATCAAGACAGTATGGTACTGGCACAAAAACAGACACATGGATCCATGGAACAGAATCGAGAGCCCAGAAATGGACCCTCAACTCTATGGTCAACTTATCTTTGACAGAGCAGGAAGGAATGTCCAATGGCAAAAAGAGAGTCTCTTCAACAACTGGTGTTGGGAGAATTGGACAGCCCCATGCAGAAGAATGACAGTGGACCATTTCCTGACACCACACACAAAAGTAGACTCCAAATGGTTGAAAGACATCAATGTGAGACAGGAGTCCATCAAAATCCTAAAGGAGAACACAGGTAGCAAGCACTTCGACCTCAGCCGCAGCAACTTCTTCCTAGAAACATCACCAAAGGCACGGGAAGCCAGGGCAAAAATGAACTATTGGGATTTCATCAAGATAAAAAGCTTTGGCACAGCAAAAGAAACAGTCCACAAAACCAAAAGACAACCGACAGAATGGGAGAAATTATTTGCAAATGACCTATCAGATAAAGGGCTACTACCCAATATGTATAAAAACTTATCAAACTCAACACCCAAAGAACAAATAATCCAATCAAGAAATAGGCAGAAGACATGAACAGACATTTTTCCAAAGAAGACATCCAAATGGCCCACAGGCACATGAAAAAGTGCTCAACACGGCTTGGCATCAGAGAAATCCAAATGAAAACCTCAATGAGATACCACCTCACACCCGTCAGAATGGCTCAAATGAACAAGTCAGGGAACGACAGAGTTTGGCGGGGATGTGGAGATAGGGGAACCCGCCGACACTGGTGGTGGGAATGCAAGCTGCTGCAACCCCTCTGGAAAAGTGTATGGAGGTTCCTCAAACAGTTATAATTAGAGCTACCATTCGATCCAGCAATTGCACTCCTGGGTATTTACCCCAAAGATACAAATGTAGGGACCCGAAGCGGTACCTGCACCCCATTGTTTATAGCAGCAATATCCACAATGGCCAAACGGTGGAAAGAGCCAAGATGTCCATCGACAGATGAATGGATAAAGAAGAGGTGGTATATATATACACAATTGACTATTACGCAGCCATCAAAAGGAATGAGGTGTTGCCATGGACAACGACGTGGATGGAACTGGAGGGTCCGACGATTAGTGAAATAAGTCAATCAGAGAAAGACATGTATCATATGACCTCACTGATATGAGGGATTCTTAATCTCAGGAACAGAGTGAGGCTTGCTGGAGTGGTCGGGGGGGGGGATGGGGTGGCTGGGTGATAGACTTTGGGGAGGGTATGAGCTACGGTGAGCGCTGTGAATTGTGTAAGACTGTTGAATCACAGATCTGTACTTCTGAAACAAATAACGCAACATATTTTAAGAATAAAGGAAAACAAGGAGACAGCAGGAGAGGAAGAATGAAGGGGAGTTAGTGAGAGGGGGAGACGGACCAGGAGAGATGATGGATTCTGAAAAAAATTCCGAGGTTTCTAGAGGGGAGGTGGGTCGGTGGATTGGTTTGACTGGTGATGGTTATTAAAGAGGGCACATTCTGCATGGAGCACTGTGTGTTAGGAACAAACAATGAATCATGGGACAGTACACCAAAACAAATGATGTAGTACATGGTGATTAACAAAGCAATAAAAAACAAAGACTGTAATAAGAGATGAAGAAGGACACTATATCCTACTTAATGGGTCTATCCAACAAGAAGATCTCACAATTGTAAATATCTATGCCCCGAACATGGGAGCATCCAATTATATAAGGCAATTAAGAAGAAAAGCAAAGAAACACATTGACCACCATACAATCATAGTGGGGGACTTTAACACCCCCCCTGACTGAAATGGCCAGATCATCTAAGCAAAAGATCAACAAGGAAATAAAGACTTTAAATGACACACTGGACCAAATGGACTTCACAGACATATTCAGAACGTTCCATCCCAATGCAACGGAATACACATTCTTCTCTAGTGCCCATGGAACATTCTCCAGAATGGATCACATCCTAGGTCACAAATCAGGTCTCAACCGGTACCCAAAGATTGGGATCATTCCCTGCACATTTTCAGACCACAATGTTTTGAAACTAGAACTCAATCACAAGAGGAGAGTCGGAAAGAACTCAAATACATGGAGGCTAAAGAGCATCCTACGAAAGAATGAATGGGTCAACCAGGAAATTAAAGAAGAATTTAAAAAGTTCATGGAAACCAATGAAAATGAAAACTCAACTGTCCAAAATCTTTGGGATACAGCCAAGGCAGTCCTGCGAGGAAAGTATATAGCAATACAAGCCTTTCTCAAGAAACAAGAAAGGTCTCAAATACACACCCAAACCTACACCTAAAGGAGCTGGAGAAAGAACGGCAAATAAAGCCTAAACCCAGCAGGAGAAGAGAAATCATGCAGTTCAGAGCAGAAATCAATGAAATAGAACCCAGAAGAACAGTAGAAGTGATCAACGGAACTAGGAGCTTGTACTTTTATAGAATTCATAAGATTGATACACCCCTGTCCAGGCTGATCAAAAAGAAAAGAGAAATGACCCAAATCAACAAAATCATGAATGAAAGAGGAGAGATCACAAACAACACCAAAGAAATACAAACAATTATAAGAACGTAATCTGAGCAACCCTAGGGCAGCAAATTCCATAACCTGGAAGAAATGGGTGCATTCCTAGAGATGTGTCAACTAACAAAACTGACCCAGGAAGAAATAGAAAACATGAACAGTCCTATAACCACGAAGGCAATTGAAGTAGTCATCAAAAACCTCCCAAGAAACCAAAGCCCAGGGCCAGATGGTTTCCCAGGGGAATTCTATCAGACATTTAAAGAAGAATTAATACCTATTCTCCTGAAACTGTTCCAAACAATAGAAATGGAAGGAAAACTTCCAAACTCATTTATGAGGCCACCATTACCTTGATTCCAAAACCAGACAAAGATCCCATCAAAAAGGAGAATTAGAGACCAATATCCTTGATGAACATCGATGCAAAATTTCTCACCAAAATACTAGCCAAGAGGACCCAACAGTACATGAAAAGGAGTATTCACCATGACCAAGTGGGATTTATCCCTGGGCTGCAAGGCTGGTTCAACATCCGCAAATCAGTCAACGTGATCAAATACATTAACAAAAGAAAGAACGAGAATCATATGATCCTCTCAATAGATGCAGAAAAAGCATTGGACAAAGTACAGCACCCTTTCTGGATCAAAACTCTTCAGAGTATAGGGACAGCGGGTACATACCTCAATATCATAAAAGCCATCTACGAAAACCCTACAGCGAATATCATTCTCAATGGGGAAAAGCTGAGATCTTTTCCCCTAAGGTCAGGAACGCGGCAGGGATAGCCATTCTCACCACTGCTATTCAACATAGTATTAGAAGTCCTAGCCACAGCAATCAGACAACAAAATGTAATCCAAGGCATCCAAATCGGCAGAGAGGAAGTCAAACTCTCACTCTTTGCAGATGATATGATACTTTATGTGGAAAACCCAAAAGACTCCACCCCAAAACTGCTAGAACTCACACAGCAATTCCGTCAAGTAGCAGGCTATAAAATCAATGCACAGGAATCAGTGGCATTCCTATACACCAACAACAAGACAGAAGAGAGACAAATCAAGGAGTCGATCCCATTCACAACTGCACCCAAAACCAGAAGAGACCTAGGAATATATTCATCCCAAGAGGCAAAGGATCTGTAGTCAGAAAACTACAAAATACTCAGGAAAGAAATTGAAGAAGACACAAAGAAACGGAAAAAAGTTCCATGCTCATGGATTGGAAGAACCAACATTGTGAAGAGGTCAATGCTACCTAGAGCAATCTACACATGCAATGCAATCCCCATCAAAATACCATCCACTTTTTTCCACGAAATGGAACAAATACTCCTAAAATTTGAATGGAACCAGAAGAGACCCCGAATAGCCAGAGGAATATTGAGAAAGAAAAGCAAAGCTGGCGGCATCACAATTCTGGACTTCCAGCTCTATGACAAAGCTGTCATCATCAAGACAGTATGGTACTGGCACAAAAACAGACACATGGATCCATGGAACAGAATCGAGAGCCCAGAAATGGACCCTCAACTCTATGGTCAACTTATCTTTGACAGAGCAGGAAGGAATGTCCAATGGCAAAAAGAGAGTCTCTTCAACAACTGGTGTTGGGAGAATTGGACAGCCCCATGCAGAAGAATGACAGTGGACCATTTCCTGACACCACACACAAAAGTAGACTCCAAATGGTTGAAAGACATCAATGTGAGACAGGAGTCCATCAAAATCCTAAAGGAGAACACAGGTAGCAAGCACTTCGACCTCAGCCGCAGCAACTTCTTCCTAGAAACATCACCAAAGGCACGGGAAGCCAGGGCAAAAATGAACTATTGGGATTTCATCAAGATAAAAAGCTTTGGCACAGCAAAAGAAACAGTCCACAAAACCAAAAGACAACCGACAGAATGGGAGAAATTATTTGCAAATGACCTATCAGATAAAGGGCTACTACCCAATATGTATAAAAACTTATCAAACTCAACACCCAAAGAACAAATAATCCAATCAAGAAATAGGCAGAAGACATGAACAGACATTTTTCCAAAGAAGACATCCAAATGGCCCACAGGCACATGAAAAAGTGCTCAACACGGCTTGGCATCAGAGAAATCCAAATGAAAACCTCAATGAGATACCACCTCACACCCGTCAGAATGGCTCAAATGAACAAGTCAGGGAACGACAGAGTTTGGCGGGGATGTGGAGATAGGGGAACCCGCCGACACTGGTGGTGGGAATGCAAGCTGCTGCAACCCCTCTGGAAAACAGTATGGAGGTTCCTCACACAGTTGAAATTAGAGCTACCATTCGATCCAACATTTGCACTCCTGGGTATTTACCCCAAAGATACAAATGTAGGGACCCGAAGCGGTACGTGCACCCCATTGTTTATAGCAGCAATGTCCACAATAGCCAAACTGTGGAAACAACCAAGATGTCCATCGACAGATGAATGGATAAAGAAGAGGTGGTATATATATACACAATGGACTATTACGCAGCCATCAAAAGGAATGAGATGTTGCCATGGACAACGACGTGGATGGAACTGGAGGGTCCGACGATTAGTGAAATAAGTCAATCAGAGAAAGACATGTATCATATGACCCCACTGATATGAGGGATTCTTAATCTCAGGAACAGAGTGAGGCTTGCTGGAGTGGTCGGGGGTGGGAGGGATGGGGTGGCTGGGTGATAGACATTGGGGAGGGTATGAGCTACGGTGAGCGCTGTGAATTGTGTAAGATTGTTGAATCACAGATCTGTACTTCTGAAACAACGCAACATATTTTAAGAATAAAGGAAAAGAAGGAGATAGCAGGAGTGGAAGAATGAAGGGGAGTTAGTGAGAGGATGAGACGGACCAGGAGAGATGATGGGTTCTGAAAAAAAATCTGAGGTTTCTAGAGGGGAGGTGGGTCGGGGGATTGGTTAGCCTGGTGGTGGGTATTAAAGAGGGCACATTCTCCATGGAGCAGTGTGTGTTAGGAACAAACAATGAATCATGGGACACTACACCAAAACAAATGATGTACTCCATGGTGATTAACAAAGCAATAAAAAACAAAAACTGTAATAAGAGATGAAGAAGGACACTATATCCTACTTAATGGGTCTATCCAACAAGAAGATCTCACAATTGTAAATATCTATGCCCCGAACATGGGAGCATCCAATTATATAAGGCAATTAAGAAGAAAAGCAAAAAACACATTGACCACCATACAATCATAGTGGGGGACTTTAACACCCCCCCTGACTGAAATGGCCAGATCATCTAAGCAAAAGATCAACAAGGAAATAAAGACTTTAAATGACACACTGGACCAAATGGACTTCACAGACATATTCAGAACGTTCCATCCCAATGCAACGGAATACACATTCTTCTCTAGTGCCCATGGAACATTCTCCAGAATGGATCACATCCTAGGTCACAAATCAGGTCTCAACCGGTACCCAAAGATTGGGATCATTCCCTGCACATTTTCAGACCACAATGTTTTGAAACTAGAACTCAATCACAAGAGGAGAGTCGGAAAGAACTCAAATACATGGAGGCTAAAGAGCATCCTACGAAAGAATGAATGGGTCAACCAGGAAATTAAAGAAGAATTTAAAAAGTTCATGGAAACCAATGAAAATGAAAACTCAACTGTCCAAAATCTTTGGGATACAGCCAAGGCAGTCCTGCGAGGAAAGTATATAGCAATACAAGCCTTTCTCAAGAAACAAGAAAGGTCTCAAATACACACCCAACCCTACACCTAAAGGAGCTGGAGAAAGAACGGCAAATAAAGCCTAAACCCAGCAGGAGAAGAGAAATCATGCAGTTCAGAGCAGAAATCAATGAAATAGAACCCAGAAGAACAGTAGAAGTGATCCACGGAACTAGGAGCTGGTACTTTGAAAGAATTCACAAGATTGATACACCCCTGTCCAGGCTGATCAAAAAGAAAAGAGAAATGACCCAAATCAACAAAATCATGAATGAAAGAGGAGAGATCACAAACAACACCAAAGAAATACAAACAATTATAAGAACGTAATCTGAGCAACCCTAGGGCAGCAAATTCCATAACCTGGAAGAAATGGGTGCATTCCTAGAGATGTGTCAACTAACAAAACTGACCCAGGAAGAAATAGAAAACATGAACAGTCCTATAACCACGAAGGCAATTGAAGTAGTCATCAAAAACCTCCCAAGAAACCAAAGCCCAGGGCCAGATGGTTTCCCAGGGGAATTCTATCAGACATTTAAAGAAGAATTAATACCTATTCTCCTGAAACTGTTCCAAACAATAGAAATGGAAGGAAAACTTCCAAACTCATTTATGAGGCCACCATTACCTTGATTCCAAAACCAGACAAAGATCCCATCAAAAAGGAGAATTAGAGACCAATATCCTTGATGAACATCGATGCAAAAATTCTCACCAAAACTCTAGCCAAGAGGACACAACAGTACATGAAAAGGAGTCTTCACCATGACCAAGTGGGATTTATCCCTGGGCTGCAAGGCTGGTTCAACATCCGCAAATCAGTCAACGTGATCAAATACATTAACAAAAGAAAGAACGAGAATCATATGATCCTCTCAATAGATGCAGAAAAAGCATTGGACAAAGTACAGCACCCTTTCTGGATCAAAACTCTTCAGAGTATAGGGACAGCGGGTACATACCTCAATATCATAAAAGCCATCTACGAAAACCCTACAGCGAATATCATTCTCAATGGGGAAAAGCTGAGATCTTTTCCCCTAAGGTCAGCAACGCGGCAGGGATAGCCAATCTCACCACTGCTATTCAACATAGTATTAGAAGTCCTAGCCACAGCAATCAGACAACAAAAAGTAATCCAAGGCATCCAAATCGGCAGAGAGGAAGTCAAACACTCACTCTTTGCAGATGATATGATACTTTATGTGGAAAACCCAAAAGACTCCACCCCAAAACTGCTAGAACTCACACAGCAATTCCGTCAAGTAGCAGGCTATAAAATCAATGCACAGGAATCAGTGGCATTCCTATACAACAACAACAAGACAGAAGAGAGACAAATCAAGGAGTCGATCCCATTCACAACTGCACCCAAAACAAGAAGAGACCTAGGAATATATTGAACCCAAGAGGCAAGGGATCTGTACTCAGAAAACTACAAAATACGCAGGAAAGAAATTGAAGAGGACACAAAGAAACGGAAAAACGTTCCATGCTCATGGATTGGGAGAACCAACATTGTGAAGAGGTCAATGCTACCTAGAGCAATCTACACATGCAATGCAATCCCCATCAAAATAGCATCCACTTTTTTCCACGAAATGGAACAAATAATCCTAAAATTTGAATGGAACCTGTAGAGACCCCGAGTAGCCAGAGGAATATTGAGAAAGAAAAGCAAAGCTGGCGGCATCACAATTCTGGACTTCCAGCTCTATGACAAAGCTGTCATCATCAAGACAGTATGGTACTGGCACAAAAACAGACACATGGATCCATGGAACAGAATCGAGAGCCCAGAAATGGACCCTCAACTCTATGGTCTACTTATCTTTGACAGAGCAGGAAGGAATGTCCAATGGCAAAAAGAGAGTCTCTTCAACAACTGGTGTTGGGAGAATTGGACAGCCCCATGCAGAAGAATGACACTGGACCATTTCCTGACACCACACACAGAAGTAGACGCCAAATGGTTGAAAGACCTCAATGTGAGACAGGAGTCCATCAAAATCCTAAAGGAGAACACAGGTAGCAAGCTCTTCGACCTCAGCCGCAGCAACTTCTTCCTAGAAACATCACCAAAGGCACGGGAAGCCAGGGCCAAAATGAACTATTGGGATTTCATCAAGATAAAAAGCTTTGGCACAGCAAAAGAAAAACTCCACAAAACCAAAAGACAACCGACAGAATGGGAGAAATTATTTGCAAATGACCTATCAGATAAAGGGCTACTATCCAATATGTATAAAAACTTATCAAACTCAACACCCAAAGAACAAATAATCCAATCAAGAAATAGGCAGAAGTCATGAACAGACATTTTTCCAAAGAAGACATCCAAATGGCCCACAGGCACATGAAAAAGTGCTCAACACGGCTCGGCATCAGGGAAATCCAAATCCAAACCTCAATGAGATACCACCTCACACCCGTCAGAATGGCTCAAATGAACAAGTCAGGGAACGACAGAGGTTGGCGGCGATGTGGAGAAAGGGGAACCCTCTTACACTGGTGGTGGGAATGCAAGCTGGTGCAACCCCTCTGGAAAAGTGTATGGAGGTTCCTCAAACAGTTATAATTAGAGCTACCATTCGATCCAGCAATTGCACTCCTGGGTATTTACCCCAAAGATACAAATGTAGGGACCTGAAGCGGTACGTGCACCTCATTGTTTATAGCAGCAATGTCCACAATAGCCAAACTGTGGAAACAGCCAAGATGTCCATCGACAGATGAATGGATAAAGAAGAGGTGGTATATATATACACAATGGACTATTACGCAGCCATCAAAAGGAATGAGATGCTGCAATGGACAACGACGTGGATGGAACTGGAGGGTCCGACGATTAGTGAAATAAGTCAATCAGAGAAAGACATGTATCATATGACCCCACTGATATGAGGGATTCTTAATCTCAGGAACAGAGTGAGGCTTGCTGGAGTGGTCCGGGGTGGGAGGGATGGGGTGGCTGGGTGATAGACATTGGGGAGGGTATGAGCTACGGTGAGCGCTGTGAATTGTGTAAGACTGTTGAATCACAGATCTGTACTTCTGAAACAACGCAACATATTTTAAGAATAAAGGAAAAGAAGGAGACAGCAGGAGTGGAAGAATGAAGGGGAGTTAGTGAGAGGATGAGACGGACCAGGAGAGATGATGGGTTCTGAAAAAAAATCTGAGGTTTCTAGAGGGGAGGTGGGTCGGGGGATTGGTTAGCCTGGTGGTGGGTATTAAAGAGGGCACATTCTCCATGGAGCACTGTGTGTTAGGAACAAACAATGAATCATGGGACACTACACCAAAACAAAGGATGTACTCCATGGTGATTAACAAAGCAATAAAAAACAAAGACTGTAATACGAGATGAAGAAGGACACTATATCCTACTTAATGGGTCTATCCAACAAGAAGATCTCACAATTGTAAATATCTATGCCCCGAACATGGGAGCATCCAATTATATAAGGCAATTAAGAAGAAAACAAAGAAACACATTGACCACCATACAATCATAGTGGGGGACTTTAACACCCCCCCTGACTGAAATGGCCAGATCATCTAAGCAAAAGATCAACAAGGAAATAAAGACTTTAAATGACACACTGGACCAAATGGACTTCACAGACATATTCAGAACGTTCCATCCCAATGCAACGGAATACACATTCTTCTCTAGTGCCCATGGAACATTCTCCAGAATGGATCACATCCTAGGTCACAAATCAGGTCTCAACCGGTACCCAAAGATTGGGATCATTCCCTGCACATTTTCAGACCACAATGTTTTGAAACTAGAACTCAATCACAAGAGGAGAGTCGGAAAGAACTCAAATACATGGAGGCTAAAGAGCATCCTACGAAAGAATGAATGGGTCAACCAGGAAATTAAAGAAGAATTTAAAAAGTTCATGGAAACCAATGAAAATGAAAACTCAACTGTCCAAAATCTTTGGGATACAGCCAAGGCAGTCCTGCGAGGAAAGTATATAGCAATACAAGCCTTTCTCAAGAAACAAGAAAGGTCTCAAATACACACCCAACCCTACACCTAAAGGAGCTGGAGAAAGAACGGCAAATAAAGCCTAAACCCAGCAGGAGAAGAGAAATCATGCAGTTCAGAGCAGAAATCAATGAAATAGAACCCAGAAGAACAGTAGAAGTGATCAACGGAACTAGGAGCTGGTACTTTGAAAGAATTCACAAGATTGATACACCCCTGTCCAGGCTGATCAAAAAGAAAAGAGAAATGACCCAAATCAACAAAATCATGAATGAAAGAGGAGAGATCACAAACAACACCAAAGAAATACAAACAATTATAAGAACGTAATCTGAGCAACCCTAGGGCAGCAAATTCCATAACCTGGAAGAAATGGGTGCACTCCTAGAGATGTGTCAACTAACAAAACTGACCCAGGAAGAAATAGAAAACATGAACAGTCCTATAACCACGAAGGCAATTGAAGTAGTCATCAAAAACCTCCCAAGAAACCAAAGCCCAGGGCCAGATGGTTTCCCAGGGGAATTCTATCAGACATTTAAAGAAGAATTAATACCTATTCTCCTGAAACTGTTCCAAACAATAGAAATGGAAGGAAAACTTCCAAACTCATTTATGAGGCCACCATTACCTTGATTCCAAAACCAGACAAAGATCCCATCAAAAAGGAGAATTAGAGACCAATATCCTTGATGAACATCGATGCAAAAATTCTCACCAAAATACTAGCCAAGAGGACCCAACAGTACATGAAAAGGAGTATTCACCATGACCAAGTGGGATTTATCCCTGGGCTGCAAGGCTGGTTCAACATCCGCAAATCAGTCAACGTGATCAAATACATTAACAAAAGAAAGAACGAGAATCATATGATCCTCCCAAGAGATGCAGAAAAAGCATTGGACAAAGTACAGCAACCTTTCTGGATCAAAACTCTTCAGAGTATAGGGACAGCGGGTACATACCTCAATATCATAAAAGCCATCTACGAAAACCCTACAGCGAATATCATTCTCAATGGGGAAAAGCTGAGATCTTTTCCCCTAAGGTCAGGAACGCGGCAGGGATAGCCAATCTCACCACTGCTATTCAACATAGTATTAGAAGTCCTAGCCACAGCAATCAGACAACAAAAAGTAATCCAAGGCATCCAAATCGGCAGAGAGGAAGTCAAACTCTCACTCTTTGCAGATGATATGATACTTTATGTGGAAAACCCAAAAGACTCCACCCCAAAACTGCTAGAACTCACACAGCAATTCCGTCAAGTAGCAGGCTATAAAATCAATGCACAGGAATCAGTGGCATTCCTATACACCAACAACAAGACAGAAGAGAGACAAATCAAGGAGTCGATCCCATTCACAACTGCACCCAAAACCAGAAGAGACCTAGGAATATATTCATCCCAAGAGGCAAAGGATCTGTACTCAGAAAACTACAAAATACGCAGGAAAGAAATTGAAGAAGACACAAAGAAACGGAAAAACGTTCCATGCTCATGGATTGGGAGAACCAACATTGTGAAGAGGTCAATGCTACCTAGAGCAATCTACACATGCAATGCAATCCCCATCAAAATACCATCCACTTTTTTCCAGGAAATGGAACAAATACTCCTAAAATTTGAATGGAACCAGAAGAGACCCCGAATAGCCAGAGGAATATTGAGAAAGAAAAGCAAAGCTGGCGGCATCACAATTCTGGACTTCCAGCTCTATGACAAAGCTGTCATCATCAAGACAGTATGGTACTGGCACAAAAACAGACACATGGATCCATGGAACAGAATCGAGAGCCCAGAAATGGACCCTCAACTCTATGGTCAACTTATCTTTGACAGAGCAGGAAGGAATGTCCAATGGCAAAAAGAGAGTCTCTTCAACAACTGGTGTTGGGAGAATTGGACAGCCCCATGCAGAAGAATGACAGTGGACCATTTCCTGACACCACACACAAAAGTAGACTCCAAATGGTTGAAAGACCTCAATGTGAGACAGGAGTCCATCAAAATCCTAAAGGAGAACACAGGTAGCAAGCACTTCGACCTCAGCCGCAGCAACTTCTTCCTAGAAACATCACCAAAGGCACGGGAAGCCAGGGCAAAAATGAACTATTGGGATTTCATCAAGATAAAAAGCTTTGGCACAGCAAAAGAAACAGTCCACAAAACCAAAAGACAACCGACAGAATGGGAGAAATTATTTGCAAATGACCTATCAGATAAAGGGCTACTACCCAATATGTATAAAAACTTATCAAACTCAACACCCAAAGAACAAATAATCCAATCAAGAAATAGGCAGAAGACATGAACAGACATTTTTCCAAAGAAGACATCCAAATGGCCCACAGGCACATGAAAAAGTGCTCAACACGGCTTGGCATCAGAGAAATCCAAATGAAAACCTCAATGAGATACCACCTCACACCCGTCAGAATGGCTCAAATGAACAAGTCAGGGAACGACAGAGTTTGGCGGGGATGTGGAGATAGGGGAACCCGCCGACACTGGTGGTGGGAATGCAAGCTGCTGCAACCCCTCTGGAAAACAGTATGGAGGTTCCTCACACAGTTGAAATTAGAGCTACCATTCGATCCAACATTTGCACTCCTGGGTATTTACCCCAAAGATACAAATGTAGGGACCCGAAGCGGTACGTGCACCCCATTGTTTATAGCAGCAATGTCCACAATAGCCAAACTGTGGAAACAGCCAAGATGTCCATCGACAGATGAATGGATAAAGAAGAGGTGGTATATATATACACAATGGACTATTACGCAGCCATCAAAAGGAATGAGATGTTGCCATGGACAACGACGTGGATGGAACTGGAGGGTCCGACGATTAGTGAAATAAGTCAATCAGAGAAAGACATGTATCATATGACCCCACTGATATGAGGGATTCTTAATCTCAGGAACAGAGTGAGGCTTGCTGGAGTGGTCGGGGGTGGGAGGGATGGGGTGGATGGGTGATAGACATTGGGGAGGGTATGAGCTACGGTGAGCGCTGTGAATTGTGTAAGATTGTTGAATCACAGATCTGTACTTCTGAAACAACGCAAAATATTTTAAGAATAAAGGAAAAGAAGGAGACAGCAGGAGTGGAAGAATGAAGGGGAGTTAGTGAGAGGATGAGACGGACCAGGAGAGATGATGGGTTCTGAAAAAAAATCTGAGGTTTCTAGAGGGGAGGTGGGTCGGGGGATTGGTTAGCCTGGTGGTGGGTATTAAAGAGGGCACATTCTCCATGGAGCACTGTGTGTTAGGAACAAACAATGAATCATGGGACACTACACCAAAACAAATGATGTACTCCATGGTGATTAACAAAGCAATAAAAAACAAAAACTGTAATAAGAGATGAAGAAGGACACTATATCCTACTTAATGGGTCTATCCAACAAGAAGATCTCACAATTGTAAATATCTATGCCCCGAACATGGGAGCATCCAATTATATAAGGCAATTAAGAAGAAAAGCAAAAAACACATTGACCACCATACAATCATAGTGGGGGACTTTAACACCCCCCCTGACTGAAATGGCCAGATCATCTAAGCAAAAGATCAACAAGGAAATAAAGACTTTAAATGACACACTGGACCAAATGGACTTCACAGACATATTCAGAACGTTCCATCCCAATGCAACGGAATACACATTCTTCTCTAGTGCCCATGGAACATTCTCCAGAATGGATCACATCCTAGGTCACAAATCAGGTCTCAACCGGTACCCAAAGATTGGGATCATTCCCTGCACATTTTCAGACCACAATGTTTTGAAACTAGAACTCAATCACAAGAGGAGAGTCGGAAAGAACTCAAATACATGGAGGCTAAAGAGCATCCTACGAAAGAATGAATGGGTCAACCAGGAAATTAAAGAAGAATTTAAAAATTTCATGGAAACCAATGAAAATGAAAACTCAACTGTCCAAAATCTTTGGGATACAGCCAAGGCAGTCCTGCGAGGAAAGTATATAGCAATACAAGCCTTTCTCAAGAAACAAGAAAGGTCTCAAATACACACCCAACCCTACACCTAAAGGAGCTGGAGAAAGAACGGCAAATAAAGCCTAAACCCAGCAGGAGAAGAGAAATCATGCAGTTCAGAGCAGAAATCAATGAAATAGAACCCAGAAGAACAGTAGAAGTGATCAACGGAACTAGGAGCTGGTACTTTGAAAGAATTCACAAGATTGATACACCCCTGTCCAGGCTGATCAAAAAGAAAAGAGAAATGACCCAAATCAACAAAATCATGAATGAAAGAGGAGAGATCACAAACAACACCAAAGAAATACAAACAATTATAAGAACGTAATCTGAGCAACCCTAGGGCAGCAAATTCCATAACCTGGAAGAAATGGGTGCATTCCTAGAGATGTGTCCACTAACAAAACTGACCCAGGAAGAAATAGAAAACATGAACAGTCCTATAACCACGAAGGCAATTGAAGTAGTCATCAAAAACCTCCCAAGAAACCAAAGCCCAGGGCCAGATGGTTTCCCAGGGGAATTCTATCAGACATTTAAAGAAGAATTAATACCTATTCTCCTGAAACTGTTCCAAACAATAGAAATGGAAGGAAAACTTCCAAACTCATTTATGAGGCCACCATTACCTTGATTCCAAAACCAGACAAAGATCCCATCAAAAAGGAGAATTAGAGACCAATATCCTTGATGAACATCGATGCAAAAATTCTCACCAAAACTCTAGCCAAGAGGACACAACAGTACATGAAAAGGAGTCTTCACCATGACCAAGTGGGATTTATCCCTGGGCTGCAAGGCTGGTTCAACATCCGCAAATCAGTCAACGTGATCAAATACATTAACAAAAGAAAGAACGAGAATCATATGATCCTCTCAATAGATGCAGAAAAAGCATTGGACAAAGTACAGCACCCTTTCTGGATCAAAACTCTTCAGAGTATAGGGACAGCGGGTACATACCTCAATATCATAAAAGCCATCTACGAAAACCCTACAGCGAATATCATTCTCAATGGGGAAAAGCTGAGATCTTTTCCCCTAAGGTCAGGAACGCGTCAGGGATAGCCAATCTCACCACTGCTATTCAACATAGTATTAGAAGTCCTAGCCACAGCAATCAGACAACAAAAAGTTATCCAAGGCATCCAAATCGGCAGAGAGGAAGTCAAACTCTCACTCTTTGCAGATGATATGATACTTTATGTGGAAAACCCAAAAGACTCCACCCCAAAACTGCTAGAACTCACACAGCAATTCCGTTAAGTAGCAGGCTATAAAATCAATGCACAGGAATCAGTGGCATTCCTATACAACAACAACAAGACAGAAGAGAGACAAATGAAGGAGTCGATCCCATTCACAACTGCACCCAAAACCAGAAGAGACCTAGGAATATATTGAACCCAAGAGGCAAGGGATCTGTACTCAGAAAACTACAAAATACGCAGGAAAGAAATTGAAGAAGACACAAAGAAACGGAAAAACGTTCCATGCTCATGGATTGGGAGAACCAACATTGTGAAGAGGTCAATGCTACCTAGAGCAATCTACACATGCAATGCAATCCCCATCAAAATAGCATCCACTTTTTTCCACGAAATGGAACAAATAATCCTAAAATTTGAATGGAACCTGTAGAGACCCCGAGTAGCCAGAGGAATATTGAGAAAGAAAAGCAAAGCTGGCGGCATCACAATTCTGGACTTCCAGCTCTATGACAAAGCTGTCATCATCAAGACAGTATGGTACTGGCACAAAAACAGACACATGGATCCATGGAACAGAATCGAGAGCCCAGAAATGGACCCTCAACTCTATGGTCAACTTATCTTTGACAGAGCAGGAAGGAATGTCCAATGGCAAAAAGAGAGTCTCTTCAACAACTGGTGTTGGGAGAATTGGACAGCCCCATGCAGAAGAATGACACTGGACCATTTCCTGACACCACACACAGAAGTAGACGCCAAATGGTTGAAAGACCTCAATGTGAGACAGGAGTCCATCAAAATCCTAAAGGAGAACACAGGTAGCAAGCTCTTCGACCTCAGCCGCAGCAACTTCTTCCTAGAAACATCACCAAAGGCACGGGAAGCCAGGGCCAAAATGAACTATTGGGATTTCATCAAGATAAAAAGCTTTGGCACAGCAAAAGAAAAACTCCACAAAACCAAAAGACAACCGACAGAATGGGAGAAATTATTTGCAAATGACCTATCAGATAAAGGGCTACTATCCAATATGTATAAAAACTTATCAAACTCAACACCCAAAGAACAAATAATCCAATCAAGAAATAGGCAGAAGTCATGAACAGACATTTTTCCAAAGAAGACATCCAAATGGCCCACAGGCACATGAAAAAGTGCTCAACACGGCTCGGCATCAGGGAAATCCAAATCCAAACCTCAATGAGATACCACCTCACACCCGTCAGAATGGCTCAAATGAACAAGTCAGGGAACGACAGAGGTTGGCGGCGATGTGGAGAAAGGGGAACCCTCTTACACTGGTGGTGGGAATGCAAGCTGGTGCAACCCCTCTGGAAAAGTGTATGGAGGTTCCTCAAACAGTTATAATTAGAGCTACCATTCGATCCAGCAATTGCACTCCTGGGTATTTACCCCAAAGATACAAATGTAGGGACCTGAAGCGGTACGTGCACCTCATTGTTTATAGCAGCAATGTCCACAATAGCCAAACTGTGGAAACAGCCAAGATGTCCATCGACAGATGAATGGATAAAGAAGAGGTGGTATATATATACACAATGGACTATTACGCAGCCATCAAAAGGAATGAGATGCTGCAATGGACAACGACGTGGATGGAACTGGAGGGTCCGACGATTAGTGAAATAAGTCAATCAGAGAAAGACATGTATCATATGACCCCACTGATATGAGGGATTCTTAATCTCAGGAACAGAGTGAGGCTTGCTGGAGTGGTCCGGGGTGGGAGGGATGGGGTGGCTGGGTGATAGACATTGGGGAGGGTATGAGCTACGGTGAGCGCTGTGAATTGTGTAAGACTGTTGAATCACAGATCTGTACTTCTGAAACAACGCAACATATTTTAAGAATAAAGGAAAAGAAGGAGACAGCAGGAGTGGAAGAATGAAGGGGAGTTAGTGAGAGGATGAGACGGACCAGGAGAGATGATGTGTTCTGAAAAAAAATCTGAGGTTTCTAGAGGGGAGGTGGGTCGGGGGATTGGTTAGCCTGGTGGTGGGTATTAAAGAGGGCACATTCTCCATGGAGCACTGTGTGTTAGGAACAAACAATGAATCATGGGACACTACACCAAAACAAAGGATGTACTCCATGGTGATTAACAAAGCAATAAAAAACAAAGACTGTAATACGAGATGAAGAAGGACACTATATCCTACTTAATGGGTCTATCCAACAAGAAGATCTCACAATTGTAAATATCTATGCCCCGAACATGGGAGCATCCAATTATATAAGGCAATTAAGAAGAAAACAAAGAAACACATTGACCACCATACAATCATAGTGGGGGACTTTAACACCCCCCCTGACTGAAATGGCCAGATCATCTAAGCAAAAGATCAACAAGGAAATAAAGACTTTAAATGACACACTGGACCAAATGGACTTCACAGACATATTCAGAACGTTCCATCCCAATGCAACGGAATACACATTCTTCTCTAGTGCCCATGGAACATTCTCCAGAATGGATCACATCCTAGGTCACAAATCAGGTCTCAACCGGTACCCAAAGATTGGGATCATTCCCTGCACATTTTCAGACCACAATGTTTTGAAACTAGAACTCAATCACAAGAGGAGAGTCGGAAAGAACTCAAATACATGGAGGCTAAAGAGCATCCTACGAAAGAATGAATGGGTCAACCAGGAAATTAAAGAAGAATTTAAAAAGTTCATGGAAACCAATGAAAATGAAAACTCAACTGTCCAAAATCTTTGGGATACAGCCAAGGCAGTCCTGCGAGGAAAGTATATAGCAATACAAGCCTTTCTCAAGAAACAAGAAAGGTCTCAAATACACACCCAACCCTACACCTAAAGGAGCTGGAGAAAGAACGGCAAATAAAGCCTAAACCCAGCAGGAGAAGAGAAATCATGCAGTTCAGAGCAGAAATCAATGAAATAGAACCCAGAAGAACAGTAGAAGTGATCAACGGAACTAGGAGCTGGTACTTTGAAAGAATTCACAAGATTGATACACCCCTGTCCAGGCTGATCAAAAAGAAAAGAGAAATGACCCAAATCAACAAAATCATGAATGAAAGAGGAGAGATCACAAACAACACCAAAGAAATACAAACAATTATAAGAACGTAATCTGAGCAACCCTAGGGCAGCAAATTCCATAACCTGGAAGAAATGGGTGCATTCCTAGAGATGTGTCAACTAACAAAACTGACCCAGGAAGAAATAGAAAACATGAACAGTCCTATAACCACGAAGGCAATTGAAGTAGTCATCAAAAACCTCCCAAGAAACCAAAGCCCAGGGCCAGATGGTTTCCCAGGGGAATTCTATCAGAAATTTAAAGAAGAATTAATACCTATTCTCCTGAAACTGTTCCAAACAATAGAAATGGAAGGAAAACTTCCAAACTCATTTATGAGGCCACCATTACCTTGATTCCAAAACCAGACAAAGATCCCATCAAAAAGGAGAATTAGAGACCAATATCCTTGATGAACATCGATGCAAAAATTCTCACCAAAATACTAGCCAAGAGGACCCAACAGTACATGAAAAGGAGTATTCACCATGACCAAGTGGGATTTATCCCTGGGCTGCAAGGCTGGTTCAACATCCGCAAATCAGTCAACGTGATCAAATACATTAACAAAAGAAAGAACGAGAATCATATGATCCTCCCAAGAGATGCAGAAAAAGCATTGGACAAAGTACAGCAACCTTTCTGGATCAAAACTCTTCAGAGTATAGGGACAGCGGGTACATACCTCAATATCATAAAAGCCATCTACGAAAACCCTACAGCGAATATCATTCTCAATGGGGAAAAGCTGAGATCTTTTCCCCTAAGGTCAGGAACGCGGCAGGGATAGCCAATCTCACCACTGCTATTCAACATAGTATTAGAAGTCCTAGCCACAGCAATCAGACAACAAAAAGTAATCCAAGGCATCCAAATCGGCAGAGAGGAAGTCAAACTCTCACTCTTTGCAGATGATATGATACTTTATGTGGAAAACCCAAAAGACTCCACCCCAAAACTGCTAGAACTCACACAGCAATTCCGTCAAGTAGCAGGCTATAAAATCAATGCACAGGAATCAGTGGCATTCCTATACACCAACAACAAGACAGAAGAGAGACAAATCAAGGAGTCGATCCCATTCACAACTGCACCCAAAACCAGAAGAGACCTAGGAATATATTCATCCCAAGAGGCAAAGGATCTGTACTCAGAAAACTACAAAATACGCAGGAAAGAAATTGAAGAAGACACAAAGAAACGGAAAAACGTTCCATGCTCATGGATTGGGAGAACCAACATTGTGAAGAGGTCAATGCTACCTAGAGCAATCTACACATGCAATGCAATCCCCATCAAAATACCATCCACTTTTTTCCAGGAAATGGAACAAATACTCCTAAAATTTGAATGGAACCAGAAGAGACCCCGAATAGCCAGAGGAATATTGAGAAAGAAAAGCAAAGCTGGCGGCATCACAATTCTGGACTTCCAGCTCTATGACAAAGCTGTCATCATCAAGACAGTATGGTACTGGCACAAAAACAGACACATGGATCCATGGAACAGAATCGAGAGCCCAGAAATGGACCCTCAACTCTATGGTCAACTTATCTTTGACAGAGCAGGAAGGAATGTCCAATGGCAAAAAGAGAGTCTCTTCAACAACTGGTGTTGGGAGAATTGGACAGCCCCATGCAGAAGAATGACAGTGGACCATTTCCTGACACCACACACAAAAGTAGACTCCAAATGGTTGAAAGACCTCAATGTGAGACAGGAGTCCATCAAAATCCTAAAGGAGAACACAGGTAGCAAGCACTTCGACCTCAGCCGCAGCAACTTCTTCCTAGAAACATCACCAAAGGCACGGGAAGCCAGGGCAAAAATGAACTATTGGGATTTCATCAAGATAAAAAGCTTTGGCACAGCAAAAGAAACAGTCCACAAAACCAAAAGACAACCGACAGAATGGGAGAAATTATTTGCAAATGACCTATCAGATAAAGGGCTACTACCCAATATGTATAAAAACTTATCAAACTCAACACCCAAAGAACAAATAATCCAATCAAGAAATAGGCAGAAGACATGAACAGACATTTTTCCAAAGAAGACATCCAAATGGCCCACAGGCACATGAAAAAGTGCTCAACACGGCTTGGCATCAGAGAAATCCAAATGAAAACCTCAATGAGATACCACCTCACACCCGTCAGAATGGCTCAAATGAACAAGTCAGGGAACGACAGAGTTTGGCGGGGATGTGGAGATAGGGGAACCCGCCGACACTGGTGGTGGGAATGCAAGCTGCTGCAACCCCTCTGGAAAACAGTATGGAGGTTCCTCACACAGTTGAAATTAGAGCTACCATTCGATCCAACATTTGCACTCCTGGGTATTTACCCCAAAGATACAAATGTAGGGACCCGAAGCGGTACGTGCACCCCATTGTTTATAGCAGCAATGTCCACAATAGCCAAACTGTGGAAACAGCCAAGATGTCCATCGACAGATGAATGGATAAAGAAGAGGTGGTATATATATACACAATGGACTATTACGCAGCCATCAAAAGGAATGAGATGTTGCCATGGACAACGACGTGGATGGAACTGGAGGGTCCGACGATTAGTGAAATAAGTCAATCAGAGAAAGACATGTATCATATGACCCCACTGATATGAGGGATTCTTAATCTCAGGAACAGAGTGAGGCTTGCTGGAGTGGTCGGGGGTGGGAGGGATGGGGTGGATGGGTGATAGACATTGGGGAGGGTATGAGCTACGGTGAGCGCTGTGAATTGTGTAAGATTGTTGAATCACAGATCTGTACTTCTGAAACAACGCAAAATATTTTAAGAATAAAGGAAAAGAAGGAGACAGCAGGAGTGGAAGAATGAAGGGGAGTTAGTGAGAGGATGAGACGGACCAGGAGAGATGATGGGTTCTGAAAAAAAATCTGAGGTTTCTAGAGGGGAGGTGGGTCGGGGGATTGGTTAGCCTGGTGGTGGGTATTAAAGAGGGCACATTCTCCATGGAGCACTGTGTGTTAGGAACAAACAATGAATCATGGGACACTACACCAAAACAAATGATGTACTCCATGGTGATTAACAAAGCAATAAAAAACAAAAACTGTAATAAGAGATGAAGAAGGACACTATATCCTACTTAATGGGTCTATCCAACAAGAAGATCTCACAATTGTAAATATCTATGCCCCGAACATGGGAGCATCCAATTATATAAGGCAATTAAGAAGAAAAGCAAAAAACACATTGACCACCATACAATCATAGTGGGGGACTTTAACACCCCCCCTGACTGAAATGGCCAGATCATCTAAGCAAAAGATCAACAAGGAAATAAAGACTTTAAATGACACACTGGACCAAATGGACTTCACAGACATATTCAGAACGTTCCATCCCAATGCAACGGAATACACATTCTTCTCTAGTGCCCATGGAACATTCTCCAGAATGGATCACATCCTAGGTCACAAATCAGGTCTCAACCGGTACCCAAAGATTGGGATCATTCCCTGCACATTTTCAGACCACAATGTTTTGAAACTAGAACTCAATCACAAGAGGAGAGTCGGAAAGAACTCAAATACATGGAGGCTAAAGAGCATCCTACGAAAGAATGAATGGGTCAACCAGGAAATTAAAGAAGAATTTAAAAAGTTCATGGAAACCAATGAAAATGAAAACTCAACTGTCCAAAATCTTTGGGATACAGCCAAGGCAGTCCTGCGAGGAAAGTATATAGCAATACAAGCCTTTCTCAAGAAACAAGAAAGGTCTCAAATACACACCCAACCCTACACCTAAAGGAGCTGGAGAAAGAACGGCAAATAAAGTCTAAACCCAGCAGGAGAAGAGAAATCATGCAGTTCAGAGCAGAAATCAATGAAATAGAACCCAGAAGAACAGTAGAAGTGATCAACGGAACTAGGAGCTGGTACTTTGAAAGAATTCACAAGATTGATACACCCCTGTCCAGGCTGATCAAAAAGAAAAGAGAAATGACCCAAATCAACAAAATCATGAATGAAAGAGGAGAGATCACAAACAACACCAAAGAAATACAAACAATTATAAGAACGTAATCTGAGCAACCCTAGGGCAGCAAATTCCATAACCTGGAAGAAATGGGTGCATTCCTAGAGATGTGTCAACTAACAAAACTGACCCAGGAAGAAATAGAAAACATGAACAGTCCTATAACCACGAAGGCAATTGAAGTAGTCATCAAAAACCTCCCAAGAAACCAAAGCCCAGGGCCAGATGGTTTCCCAGGGGAATTCTATCAGACATTTAAAGAAGAATTAATACCTATTCTCCTGAAACTGTTCCAAACAATAGAAATGGAAGGAAAACTTCCAAACTCATTTATGAGGCCACCATTACCTTGATTCCAAAACCAGACAAAGATCCCATCAAAAAGGAGAATTAGAGACCAATATCCTTGATGAACATCGATGCAAAAATTCTCACCAAAACTCTAGCCAAGAGGACACAACAGTACATGAAAAGGAGTCTTCACCATGACCAAGTGGGATTTATCCCTGGGCTGCAAGGCTGGTTCAACATCCGCAAATCAGTCAACGTGATCAAATACATTAACAAAAGAAAGAACGAGAATCATATGATCCTCTCAATAGATGCAGAAAAAGCATTGGACAAAGTACAGCACCCTTTCTGGATCAAAACTCTTCAGAGTATAGGGACAGCGGGTACATACCTCAATATCATAAAAGCCATCTACGAAAACCCTACAGCGAATATCATTCTCAATGGGGAAAAGCTGAGATCTTTTCCCCTAAGGTCAGGAACGCGTCAGGGATAGCCAATCTCACCACTGCTATTCAACATAGTATTAGAAGTCCTAGCCACAGCAATCAGACAACAAAAAGTTATCCAAGGCATCCAAATCGGCAGAGAGGAAGTCAAACTCTCACTCTTTGCAGATGATATGATACTTTATGTGGAAAACCCAAAAGACTCCACCCCAAAACTGCTAGAACTCACACAGCAATTCCGTTAAGTAGCAGGCTATAAAATCAATGCACAGGAATCAGTGGCATTCCTATACAACAACAACAAGACAGAAGAGAGACAAATGAAGGAGTCGATCCCATTCACAACTGCACCCAAAACCAGAAGAGACCTAGGAATATATTGAACCCAAGAGGCAAGGGATCTGTACTCAGAAAACTACAAAATACGCAGGAAAGAAATTGAAGAAGACACAAAGAAACGGAAAAACGTTCCATGCTCATGGATTGGGAGAACCAACATTGTGAAGAGGTCAATGCTACCTAGAGCAATGTACACATGCAATGCAATCCCCATCAAAATACCATCCACTTTTTTCCACGAAATGGAACAAATAATCCTAAAATTTGAATGGAACCTGTAGAGACCCCGAGTAGCCAGAGGAATATTGAGAAAGAAAAGCAAAGCTGGCGGCATCACAATTCTGGACTTCCAGCTCTATGACAAAGCTGTCATCATCAAGACAGTATGGTACTGGCACAAAAACAGACACATGGATCCATGGAACAGAATCGAGAGCCCAGAAATGGACCCTCAACTCTATGGTCAACTTATCTTTGACAGAGCAGGAAGGAATGTCCAATGGCAAAAAGAGAGTCTCTTCAACAACTGGTGTTGGGAGAATTGGACAGCCCCATGCAGAAGAATGACACTGGACCATTTCCTGACACCACACACAGAAGTAGACGCCAAATGGTTGAAAGACCTCAATGTGAGACAGGAGTCCATCAAAATCCTAAAGGAGAACACAGGTAGCAAGCTCTTCGACCTCAGCCGCAGCAACTTCTTCCTAGAAACATCACCAAAGGCACGGGAAGCCAGGGCAAAAATGAACTATTGGGATTTCATCAAGATAAAAAGCTTTGGCACAGCAAAAGAAAAAGTCCACAAAACCAAAAGACAACCGACAGAATGGGAGAAATTATTTGCAAATGACCTATCAGATAAAGGGCTACTATCCAATATGTATAAAAACTTATCAAACTCAACACCCAAAGAACAAATAATCCAATCAAGAAATAGGCAGAAGACATGAACAGACATTTTTCCAAAGAAGACATCCAAATGGCCCACAGGCACATGAAAAAGTGCTCAACACGGCTCGGCATCAGGGAAATCCAAATCCAAACCTCAATGAGATACCACCTCACACCCGTCAGAATGGCTCAAATGAACAAGTCAGGGAACGACAGAGGTTGGCGGGGATGTGGAGAAAGGGGAACCCTCCTACACTGGTGGTGGGAATGCAAGCTGGTGCAACCCCTCTGGAAAAGTGTATGGAGGTTCCTCAAACAGTTATAATTAGAGCTACCATTCGATCCAGCAATTGCACTCCTGGGTATTTACCCCAAAGATACAAATGTAGGGACCTGAAGCGGTACGTGCACCTCATTGTTTATAACAGCAATGTCCACAATAGCCAAACTGTGGAAACAGCCAAGATGTCCATCGACAGATGAATGGATAAAGAAGAGGTGGTATATATATACACAATGGACTATTACGCAGCCATCAAAAGGAATGAGATGCTGCAATGGACAACGACGTGGATGGAACTGGAGGGTCCGACGATTAGTGAAATAAGTCAATCAGAGAAAGACATGTATCATATGACCCCACTGATATGAGGGATTCTTAATCTCAGGAACAGAGTGAGGCTTGCTGGAGTGGTCGGGGGTGGGAGGGATGGGGTGGCTGGGTGATAGACATTGGGGAGGGTATGAGCTACGGTGAGCGCTGTGAATTGCGTAAGACTGTTGAATCACAGATCTGTACTTCTGAAACAACGCAACATATTTTAAGAATAAAGGAAAAGAAGGAGACAGCAGGAGTGGAAGAATGAAGGGGAGTTAGTGAGAGGATGAGACGGACCAGGAGAGATGATGGGTTCTGAAAAAAAATCTGAGGTTTCTAGAGGGGAGGTGGGTCGGGGGATTGGTTAGCCTGGTGGTGGGTATTAAAGAGGGCACATTCTCCATGGAGCACTGTGTGTTAGGAACAAACAATGAATCATGGGACACTACACCAAAACAAAGGATGTACTCCATGGTGATTAACAAAGCAATAAAAAACAAAGACTGTAATAAGAGATGAAGAAGGACACTATATCCTACTTAATGGGTCTATCCAACAAGAAGATCTCACAATTGTAAATATCTATGCCCCGAACATGGGAGCATCCAATTATATAAGGCAATTAAGAAGAAAACAAAGAAACACATTGACCACCATACAATCATAGTGGGGGACTTTAACACCCCCCCTGACTGAAATGGCCAGATCATCTAAGCAAAAGATCAACAAGGAAATAAAGACTTAAATGACACACTGGACCAAATGGACTTCACAGACATATTCAGAACGTTCCATCCCAATGCAACGGAATACACATTCTTCTCTAGTGCCCATGGAACATTCTCCAGAATGGATCACATCCTAGGTCACAAATCAGGTCTCAACCGGTACCCAAAGATTGGGATCATTCCCTGCACATTTTCAGACCACAATGTTTTGAAACTAGAACTCAATCACAAGAGGAGAGTCGGAAAGAACTCAAATACATGGAGGCTAAAGAGCATCCTACGAAAGAATGAATGGGTCAACCAGGAAATTAAAGAAGAATTTAAAAAGTTCATGGAAACCAATGAAAATGAAAACTCAACTGTCCAAAATCTTTGGGATACAGCCAAGGCAGTCCTGCGAGGAAAGTATATAGCAATACAAGCCTTTCTCAAGAAACAAGAAAGGTCTCAAATACACACCCAACCCTACACCTAAAGGAGCTGGAGAAAGAACGGCAAATAAAGCCGAAACCCAGCAGGAGAAGAGAAATCATGCAGTTCAGAGCAGAAATCAATGAAATAGAACCCAGAAGAACAGTAGAAGTGATCAACGGAACTAGGAGCTGGTACTTTGAAAGAATTCACAAGATTGATACACCCCTGTCCAGGCTGATCAAAAAGAAAAGAGAAATGACCCAAATCAACAAAATCATGAATGAAAGAGGAGAGATCACAAACAACACCAAAGAAATACAAACAATTATAAGAACGTAATCTGAGCAAACCTAGGGCAGCAAATTCCATAACCTGGAAGAAATGGGTGCATTCCTAGAGATGTGTCAACTAACAAAACTGACCCAGGAAGAAATAGAAAACATGAACAGTCCTATAACCACGAAGGCAATTGAAGTAGTCATCAAAAACCTCCCAAGAAACCAAAGCCCAGGGCCAGATGGTTTCCCAGGGGAATTCTATCAGACATTTAAAGAAGAATTAATACCTATTCTCCTGAAACTGTTCCAAACAATAGAAATGGAAGGAAAACTTCCAAACTCATTTATGAGGCCACCATTACCTTGATTCCAAAACCAGACAAAGATCCCATCAAAAAGGAGAATTAGAGACCAATATCCTTGATGAACATCGATGCAAAAATTCTCACCAAAATACTAGCCAAGAGGACCCAACAGTACATGAAAAGGAGTATTCACCATGACCAAGTGGGATTTATCCCTGGGCTGCAAGGCTGGTTCAACATCCGCAAATCAGTCAACGTGATCAAATACATTAACAAAAGAAAGAACGAGAATCATATGATCCTCTCAATAGATGCAGAAAAAGCATTGGACAAAGTACAGCACCCTTTCTGGATCAAAACTCTTCAGAGTATAGGGACAGCGGGTACATACCTCAATATCATAAAAGCCATCTACGAAAACGCTACAGCGAATATCATTCTCAATGGGGAAAAGCTGAGATCTTTTCCCCTAAAGTCAGCAACGCGGCAGGGATAGCCACTCTCACCACTGCTATTCAACATAGTATTAGAAGTCCTAGCCACAGCAATCAGACAACAAAAAGTAATCCAAGGCATCCAAATCGGCAGAGAGGAAGTCAAACTCTCACTCTTGGCAGATGATATGATACTTTATGTGGAAAACCCAAAAGACTCCACCCCAAAACTGCTAGAACTCACACAGCAATTCCGTCAAGTAGCAGGCTATAAAATCAATGCACAGGAATCAGTGGCATTCCTATACACCAACAACAAGACAGAAGAGAGACAAATCAAGGAGTCGATCCCATTCACAACTGCACCCAAAACCAGAAGAGACCTAGGAATATATTCATCCCAAGAGGCAAAGGATCTGTACTCAGAAAACTACAAAATACGCAGGAAAGAAATTGAAGAAGACACAAAGAAACGGAAAAACGTTCCATGCTCATGGATTGGGAGAACCAACATTGTGAAGAGGTCAATGCTACCTAGAGCAATCTACACATGCAATGCAATCCCCATCAAAATACCATCCACTTTTTTCCACGAAATGGAGCAAATAATCCTAAAATTTGAATGGAACCAGAAGAGACCCCGAATAGCCAGAGGAATATTGAGAAAGAAAAGCAAAGCTGGCGGCATCACAATTCTGGACTTCCAGCTCTATGACAAAGCTGTCATCATCAAGACAGTATGGTACTGGCACAAAAACAGACACATGGATCCATGGAACAGAATCGAGAGCCCAGAAATGGACCCTCAACTCTATGGTCAACTTATCTTTGACAGAGCAGGAAGGAATGTCCAATGGCAAAAAGAGAGTCTCTTCAACAACTGGTGTTGGGAGAATTGGACAGCCCCATGCAGAAGAATGACAGTGGACCATTTCCTGACACCACACACAAAAGTAGACTCCAAATGGTTGAAAGACCTCAATGTGAGACAGGAGTCCATCAAAATCCTAAAGGAGAACACAGGTAGCAAGCACTTCGACCTCAGCCGCAGCAACTTCTTCCTAGAAACATCACCAAAGGCACGGGAAGCCAGGGCAAAAATGAACTATTGGGATTTCATCAAGATAAAAAGCTTTGGCACAGCAAAAGAAACAGTCCACAAAACCAAAAGACAACCGACAGAATGGGAGAAATTATTTGCAAATGACCTATCAGATAAAGGGCTACTACCCAATATGTATAAAAACTTATCAAACTCAACACCCAAAGAACAAATAATCCAATCAAGAAATAGGCAGAAGACATGAACAGACATTTTTCCAAAGAAGACATCCAAATGGCCCACAGGCACATGAAAAAGTGCTCAACACGGCTTGGCATCAGAGAAATCCAAATGAAAACCTCAATGAGATACCACCTCACACCCGTCAGAATGGCTCAAATGAACAAGTCAGGGAAAGACAGAGTTTGGCGGGGATGTGGAGATAGGGGAACCCGCCGACACTGGTGGTGGGAATGCAAGCTGCTGCAACCCCTCTGGAAAACAGTATGGAGGTTCCTCACACAGTTGAAATTAGAGCTACCATTCGATCCAACATTTGCAATCCTGGGTATTTACCCCAAAGATACAAATGTAGGGACCCGAAGCGGTACGTGCACCCCATTGTTTATAGCAGCAATGTCCACAATAGCCAAACTGTGGAAACAGCCAAGATGTCCATCGACAGATGAATGGATAAAGAAGAGGTGGTATATATATACACAATGGACTATTACGCAGCCATCAAAAGGAATGAGATGTTGCCATGGACAACGACGTGGATGGAACTGGAGGGTCCGACGATTAGTGAAATAAGTCAATCAGAGAAAGACATGTATCATATGACCCCAGTGATATGAGGGATTCTTAATCTCAGGAACAGAGTGAGGCTTGCTGGAGTGGTCGGGGGTGGGAGCGATGGGGTGGCTGGGTGATAGACATTGGGGAGGGTATGAGCTACGGTGAGCGCTGTGAATTGTGTAAGACTGTTGAATCACAGATCTGTACTTCTGAAACAACGCAACATATTTTAAGAATAAAGGAAAAGAAGGAGACAGCAGGAGTGGAAGAATGAAGGGGAGTTAGTGAGAGGATGAGACGGACCAGGAGAGATGATGGGTTCTGAAAAAAAATCTGAGGTTTCTAGAGGGGAGGTGGGTCGGGGGATTGTTTAGCCTGGTGGTGGGTATTAAAGAGGGCACATTCTCCATGGAGCACTGTGTGTTAGGAACAAACAATGAATCATGGGACACTACACCAAAACAAATGATGTACTCCATGGTGATTAACAAAGCAATAAAAAACAAAGACTGTAATAAGAGATGAAGAAGGACACTATATCCTACTTAATGGGTCTATCCAACAAGAAGATCTCACAATTGTAAATATCTATGCCCCGAACATGGGAGCATCCAATTATATAAGGCAATTAAGAAGAAAAGCAAAGAAACACATTGACCACCATACAATCATAGTGGGGGACTTTAACACCCCCCTGACTGAAATGGCCAGATCATCTAAGCAAAAGATCAACAAGGAAATAAAGACTTTAAATGACACACTGGACCAAATGGACTTCACAGACATATTCAGAACGTTCCATCCCAATGCAACGGAATACACATTCTTCTCTAGTGCCCATGGAACATTCTCCAGAATGGATCACATCCTAGGTCACAAATCAGGTCTCAACCGGTACCCAAAGATTGGGATCATTCCCTGCACATTTTCAGACCACAATGTTTTGAAACTAGAACTCAATCACAAGAGGAGAGTCGGAAAGAACTCAAATACATGGAGGCTAAAGAGCATCCTACGAAAGAATGAATGGGTCAACCAGGAAATTAAAGAAGAATTTAAAAAGTTCATGGAAACCAATGAAAATGAAAACTCAACTGTCCAAAATCTTTGGGATACAGCCAAGGCAGTCCTGCGAGGAAAGTATATAGCAATACAAGCCTTTCTCAAGAAACAAGAAAGGTCTCAAATACACACCCAACCCTACACCTAAAGGAGCTGGAGAAAGAACGGCAAATAAAGCCTAAACCCAGCAGGAGAAGAGAAATCATGCAGTTCAGAGCAGAAATCAATGAAATAGAACCCAGAAGAACAGTAGAAGTGATCAACGGAACTAGGAGCTGGTACTTTGAAAGAATTCACAAGATTGATACACCCCTGTCCAGGCTGATCAAAAAGAAAAGAGAAATGACCCAAATCAACAAAATCATGAATGAAAGAGGAGAGATCACAAACAACACCAAAGAAATACAAACAATTATAAGAACGTAATCTGAGCAAACCTAGGGCAGCAAATTCCATAACCTGGAAGAAATGGGTGCATTCCTAGAGATGTGTCAACTAACAAAACTGACCCAGGAAGAAATAGAAAACATGAACAGTCCTATAACCACGAAGGCAATTGAAGTAGTCATCAAAAACCTCCCAAGAAACCAAAGCCCAGGGCCAGATGGTTTCCCAGGGGAATTCTATCAGACATTTAAAGAAGAATTAATACCTATTCTCCTGAAACTGTTCCAAACAATAGAAATGGAAGGAAAACTTCCAAACTCATTTATGAGGCCACCATTACCTTGATTCCAAAACCAGACAAAGATCCCATCAAAAAGGAGAATTAGAGACCAATATCCTTGATGAACATCGATGCAAAAATTCTCACCAAAATACTAGCCAAGAGGACCCAACAGTACATGAAAAGGAGTATTCACCATGACCAAGTGGGATTTATCCCTGGGCTGCAAGGCTGGTTCAACATCCGCAAATCAGTCAACGTGATCAAATACATTAACAAAAGAAAGAACGAGAAACATATGATCCTCTCAATAGATGCAGAAAAAGCATTGGACAAAGTACAGCACCCTTTCTGGATCAAAACTCTTCAGAGTATAGGGACAGCGGGTACATACCTCAATATCATAAAAGCCATCTACGAAAACGCTACAGCGAATATCATTCTCAATGGGGAAAAGCTGAGATCTTTTCCCCTAAAGTCAGCAACGCGGCAGGGATAGCCACTCTCACCACTGCTATTCAACATAGTATTAGAAGTCCTAGCCACAGCAATCAGACAACAAAAAGTAATCCAAGGCATCCAAATCGGCAGAGAGGAAGTCAAACTCTCACTCTTGGCAGATGATATGATACTTTATGTGGAAAACCCAAAAGACTCCACCCCAAAACTGCTAGAACTCACACAGCAATTCCGTCAAGTAGCAGGCTATAAAATCAATGCACAGGAATCAGTGGCATTCCTATACACCAACAACAAGACAGAAGAGAGACAAATCAAGGAGTCGATCCCATTCACAACTGCACCCAAAACCAGAAGAGACCTAGGAATATATTCATCCCAAGAGGCAAAGGATCTGTACTCAGAAAACTACAAAATACGCAGGAAAGAAATTGAAGAAGACACAAAGAAACGGAAAAACGTTCCATGCTCATGGATTGGGAGAACCAACATTGTGAAGAGGTCAATGCTACCTAGAGCAATCTACACATGCAATGCAATCCCCATCAAAATACCATCCACTTTTTTCCACGAAATGGAGCAAATAATCCTAAAATTTGAATGGAACCAGAAGAGACCCCGAATAGCCAGAGGAATATTGAGAAAGAAAAGCAAAGCTGGCGGCATCACAATTCTGGACTTCCAGCTCTATGACAAAGCTGTCATCATCAAGACAGTATGGTACTGGCACAAAAACAGACACATGGATCCATGGAACAGAATCGAGAGCCCAGAAATGGACCCTCAACTCTATGGTCAACTTATCTTTGACAGAGCAGGAAGGAATGTCCAATGGCAAAAAGAGAGTCTCTTCAACAACTGGTGTTGGGAGAATTGGACAGCCCCATGCAGAAGAATGACAGTGGACCATTTCCTGACACCACACACAAAAGTAGACTCCAAATGGTTGAAAGACCTCAATGTGAGACAGGAGTCCATCAAAATCCTAAAGGAGAACACAGGTAGCAAGCACTTCGACCTCAGCCGCAGCAACTTCTTCCTAGAAACATCACCAAAGGCACGGGAAGCCAGGGCAAAAATGAACTATTGGGATTTCATCAAGATAAAAAGCTTTGGCACAGCAAAAGAAACAGTCCACAAAACCAAAAGACAACCGACAGAATGGGAGAAATTATTTGCAAATGACCTATCAGATAAAGGGCTACTACCCAATATGTATAAAAACTTATCAAACTCAACACCCAAAGAACAAATAATCCAATCAAGAAATAGGCAGAAGACATGAACAGACATTTTTCCAAAGAAGACATCCAAATGGCCCACAGGCACATGAAAAAGTGCTCAACACGGCTTGGCATCAGAGAAATCCAAATGAAAACCTCAATGAGATACCACCTCACACCCGTCAGAATGGCTCAAATGAACAAGTCAGGGAAAGACAGAGTTTGGCGGGGATGTGGAGATAGGGGAACCCGCCGACACTGGTGGTGGGAATGCAAGCTGCTGCAACCCCTCTGGAAAACAGTATGGAGGTTCCTCACACAGTTGAAATTAGAGCTACCATTCGATCCAACATTTGCACTCCTGGGTATTTACCCCAAAGATACAAATGTAGGGACCCGAAGCGGTACGTGCACCCCATTGTTTATAGCAGCAATGTCCACAATAGCCAAACTGTGGAAACAGCCAAGATGTCCATCGACAGATGAATGGATAAAGAAGAGGTGGTATATATATACACAATGGACTATTACGCAGCCATCAAAAGGAATGAGATGTTGCCATGGACAACGACGTGGATGGAACTGGATGGTCCGACGATTAGTGAAATAAGTCAATCAGAGAAAGACATGTATCATATGACCCCAGTGATATGAGGGATTCTTAATCTCAGGAACAGAGTGAGGCTTGCTGGAGTGGTCGGGGGTGGGAGCGATGGGGTGGCTGGGTGATAGACATTGGGGAGGGTATGAGCTACGGTGAGCGCTGTGAATTGTGTAAGACTGTTGAATCACAGATCTGTACTTCTGAAACAACGCAACATATTTTAAGAATAAAGGAAAAGAAGGAGACAGCAGGAGTGGAAGAATGAAGGGGAGTTAGTGAGAGGATGAGACGGACCAGGAGAGATGATGGGTTCTGAAAAAAAATCTGAGGTTTCTAGAGGGGAGGTGGGTCGGGGGATTGTTTAGCCTGGTGGTGGGTATTAAAGAGGGCACATTCTCCATGGAGCACTGTGTGTTAGGAACAAACAATGAATCATGGGACACTACACCAAAACAAATGATGTACTCCATGGTGATTAACAAAGCAATAAAAAACAAAAACTGTAATAA
Organism: Eumetopias jubatus; assembly: GCF_037043125.1. Classification (NCBI taxonomy): domain Eukaryota; kingdom Metazoa; phylum Chordata; class Mammalia; order Carnivora; family Otariidae; genus Eumetopias; species Eumetopias jubatus. Next base: position 3,160,967 of record NW_028274825.1, read on the forward strand.
GAGATGAAGAAGGACACTATATCCTACTTAATGGGTCTATCCAACAAGAAGATCTCACAATTGTAAATATCTATGCCCCGAACATGGGAGCATCCAATTATATAAGGCAATTAAGAAGAAAAGCAAAGAAACACATTGACCACCATACAATCATAGTGGGGGACTTTAACACCCCCCTGACTGAAATGGCCAGATCATCTAAGCAAAAGATCAACAAGGAAATAAAGACTTTAAATGACACACTGGACCAAATGGACTTCACAGACATATTCAGAACGTTCCATCCCAATGCAACGGAATACACATTCTTCTCTAGTGCCCATGGAACATTCTCCAGAATGGATCACATCCTAGGTCACAAATCAGGTCTCAACCGGTACCCAAAGATTGGGATCATTCCCTGCACATTTTCAGACCACAATGTTTTGAAACTAGAACTCAATCACAAGAGGAGAGTCGGAAAGAACTCAAATACATGGAGGCTAAAGAGCATCCTACGAAAGAATGAATGGGTCAACCAGGAAATTAAAGAAGAATTTAAAAAGTTCATGGAAACCAATGAAAATGAAAACTCAACTGTCCAAAATCTTTGGGATACAGACAAGGCAGTCCTGCGAGGAAAGTATATAGCAATACAAGACTTTCTCAAGAAACAAGAAAGGTGTCAAATACACACCCAACCCTACACCTAAAGGAGCTGGAGAAAGAACGGCAAATAAAGCCTAAACCCAGCAGGAGAAGAGAAATCATGCAGTTCAGAGCAGAAATCAATGAAATAGAACCCAGAAGAACAGTAGAAGTGATCAACGGAACTAGGAGCTGTTACTTTGAAAGAATTCATAAGATTGAAACACCCCTGTCCAGGCTGATCAAAAAGAAAAGAGAAATGACCCAAATCAACAAAATCATGAATGAAAGAGGAGAGATCACAAACAACACCAAAGAAATACAAACAATTATAAGAACGTAATCTGAGCAACCCTAGGGCAGCAAATTCCATAACCTGGAAGAAATGGGTGCATTCCTAGAGATGTGTCAACTAACAAAACTGACCCAGGAAGAAATAGAAAACATGAACAGTCCTATAACCACGAAGGCAATTGAAGTAGTCATCAAAAACCTCCCAAGAAACCAAAGCCCAGGGCCAGATGGTTTCCCAGGGGAATTCTATCAGACATTTAAAGAAGAATTAATACCTATTCTCCTGAAACTGTTCCAAACAATACAAATGGAAGGAAAACTTCCAAACTCATTTATGAGGCCACCATTACCTTGATTCCAAAACCAGACAAAGATCCCATCAAAAAGGAGAATTAGAGACCAATATCCTTGATGAACATCGATGCAAAATTTCTCACCAAAATACTAGCCAAGAGGACCCAACAGTACATGAAAAGGAGTATTCACCATGACCAAGTGGGATTTATCCCTGGGCTGCAAGGCTGGTTCAACATCCGCAAATCAGTCAACGTGATCAAATACATTAACAAAAGAAAGAACGAGAATCATATGATCCTCTCAATAGATGCAGAAAAAGCATTGGACAAAGTACAGCACCCTTTCTGGATCAAAACTCTTCAGAGTATAGGGACAGCGGGTACATACCTCAATATCATAAAAGCCATCTACGAAAACCCTACAGCGAATATCATTCTCAATGGGGAAAAGCTGAGATCTTTTCCCCTAAGGTCAGGAACGCGGCAGGGATAGCCAATCTCACCACTGCTATTCAACATAGTATTAGAAGTCCTAGCCACAGCAATCAGACAACAAAAAGTAATCCAAGGCATCCAAATCGGCAGAGAGGAAGTCAAACTCTCACTCTTTGCAGATGATATGATACTTTATGTGGAAAACCCAAAAGACTCCACCCCAAAACTGCTAGAACTCACACAGCAATTCCGTCAAGTAGCAGGCTATAAAATCAATGCACAGGAATCAGTGGCATTCCTATACAACAACAACAAGACAGAAGAGAGACAAATCAAGGAGTCGATCCCATTCACAACTGCACCCAAAACCAGAAGAGACCTAGGAATATATTGAACCCAAGAGGCAAGGGATCTGTACTCAGAAAACTACAAAATACGCAGGAAAGAAATTGAAGAAGACACAAAGAAACGGAAAAACGTTCCATGCTCATGGATTGGGAGAACCATCATTGGGAAGAGGTCAATGCTACCTAGAGCAATCTACACATGCAATGCAATCCCCATCAAAATAGCATCCACTTTTTTCCACGAAATGGAACAAATAATCCTAAAATTTGAATGGAACCTGTAGAGACCCCGAGTAGCCAGAGGAATATTGAGAAAGAAAAGCAAAGCTGGCGGCATCACAATTCTGGACTTCCAGCTCTATGACAAAGCTGTCATCATCAAGACAGTATGGTACTGGCACAAAAACAGACACATGGATCCATGGAACAGAATCGAGAGCCCAGAAATGGACCCTCAACTCTATGGTCAACTTATCTTTGACAGAGCAGGAAGGAATGTCCAATGGCAAAAAGAGAGTCTCTTCAACAACTGGTGTTGGGAGAATTGGACAGCCCCATGCAGAAGAATGACACTGGACCATTTCCTGACACCACACACAGAAGTAGACGCCAAATGGTTGAAAGACCTCAATGTGAGACAGGAGTCCATCAAAATCCTAAAGGAGGACACAGGTAGAAAGCTCTTCGACCTCAGCCGCAGCAACTTCTTCCTAGAAACACCACCAAAGGCACGGGAAGCCAGGGCAAAAATGAACTATTGGGATTTCATCAAGATAAAAAGCTTTGGCACAGCAAAAGAAAAAGTCCACAAAACCAAAAGACAACCGACAGAATGGGAGAAATTATTTGCAAATGACCTATCAGATAAAGGGCTACTACCCAATATGTATAAAAACTTATCAAACTCAACACCCAAAGAACAAATAATCCAATCAAGAAATAGGCAGAAGACATGAACAGACATTTTTCCAAAGAAGACATCCAAATGGCCCACAGGCACATGAAAAAGTGCTCAACACGGCTCGGCATCAGGGAAATCCAAATCCAAACCTCAATGAGATACCACCTCACACCCGTCAGAATGGCTCAAATGAACAAGTCAGGGAACGACAGAGGTTGGCGGGGATGTGGAGAAAGGGGAACCCTCCTACACTGGTGGTGGGAATGCAAGCTGGTGCAACCCCTCTGGAAAAGTGTATGGAGGTTCCTCAAACAGTTATAATTAGAGCTACCATTCGATCCAGCAATTGCACTCCTGGGTATTTACCCCAAAGATACAAATGTAGGGACCTGAAGCGGTACGTGCACCTCATTGTTTATAGCAGCAATGTCCACAATAGCCAAACTGTGGAAACAGCCAAGATGTCCATCGACAGATGAATGGATAAAGAAGAGGTGGTATATATATACACAATGGACTATTACGCAGCCATCAAAAGGAATGAGATGTTGCCATGGACAACGACGTGGATGGAACTGGAGGGTCCGACGATTAGTGAAATAAGTCAATCAGAGAAAGACATGTATCATATGACCCCACTGATATGAGGGATTCTTAATCTCAGGAACAGAGTGAGGCTTGCTGGAGTGGTCGGGGGTGGGAGGGATGGGGTGGCTGGGTGATAGACATTGGGGAGGGTATGAGCTACGGTGAGCGCTGTGAATTGTGTAAGACTGTTGAATCACAGATCTGTACTTCTGAAACAATGCAACATATTTTAAGAATAAAGGAAAAGAAGGAGACAGCAGGAGTGGAAGAATGAAGGGGAGTTAGTGAGAGGATGAGACGGACCAGGAGAGATGATGGGTTCTGAAAAAAAATCTGAGGTTTCTAGAGGGGAGGTGGGTCGGGGGATTGGTTAGCCTGGTGGTGGGTATTAAAGAGGGCACATTCTCCATGGAGCACTGTGTGTTAGGAACAAACAATGAATCATGGGACACTACACCAAAACAAATGATGTACTCCATGGTGATTAACAAAGCAATAAAAAACAAAAACTGTAATAAGAGATGAAGAAGGACACTATATCCTACTTAGTGGGTCTATCCAACAAGAAGATCTCACAATTGTAAATATCTATGCCCCGAACATGGGAGCATCCAATTATATAAGGCAATTAAGAAGAAAAGAAAAAAACACATTGACCACCATACAATCATAGTGGGGGACTTTAACACCCCCCCTGACTGAAATGGCCAGATCATCTAAGCAAAAGATCAACAAGGAAATAAAGACTTTAAATGACACACTGGACCAAATGGACTTCACAGACATATTCAGAACGTTCCATCCCAATGCAACGGAATACACATTCTTCTCTAGTGCCCATGGAACATTCTCCAGAATGGATCACATCCTAGGTCACAAATCAGGTCTCAACCGGTACCCAAAGATTGGGATCATTCCCTGCACATTTTCAGACCACAATGTTTTGAAACTAGAACTCAATCACAAGAGGAGAGTCGGAAAGAACTCAAATACATGGAGGCTAAAGTGCATCCTACGAAAGAATGAATGGGTCAACCAGGAAATTAAAGAAGAATTTAAAAAGTTCATGGAAACCAATGAAAATGAAAACTCAACTGTCCAAAATCTTTGGGATACAGCCAAGGCAGTCCTGCGAGGAAAGTATATAGCAATACAAGCCTTTCTCAAGAAACAAGAAAGGTCTCAAATACACACCCAACCCTACACCTAAAGGAGCTGGAGAAAGAACGGCAAATAAAGCCTAAACCCAGCAGGAGAAGAGAAATCATGCAGTTCAGAGCAGAAATCAATGAAATAGAACCCAGAAGAACAGTAGAAGTGATCAACGGAACTAGGAGCTGGTACTTTGAAAGAATTCACAAGATTGATACACCCCTGTCCAGGCTGATCAAAAAGAAAAAGAAATGACCCAAATCAACAAAATCATGAATGAAAGAGGAGAGATCACAAACAACACCAAAGAAATACAAACAATTATAAGAACGTAATCTGAGCAACCCTAGGGCAGCAAATTCCATAACCTGGAAGAAATGGGTGCATTCCTAGAGATGTGTCCACTAACAAAACTGACCCAGGAAGAAATAGAAAACATGAACAGTCCTATAACCACGAAGGCAATTGAAGTAGTCATCAAAAACCTCCCAAGAAACCAAAGCCCAGGGCCAGATGGTTTCCCAGGGGAATTCTATCAGACATTTAAAGAAGAATTAATACCTATTCTCCTGAAACTGTTCCAAACAATAGAAATGGAAGGAAAACTTCCAAACTCATTTATGAGGCCACCATTACCTTGATTCCAAAACCAGACAAAGATCCCATCAAAAAGTAGAATTAGAGACCAATATCCTTGATGAACATCGATGCAAAAATTCTCACCAAAATACTAGCCAAGAGGACCCAACAGTACATGAAAAGGAGTATTCACCATGACCAAGTGGGATTTATCCCTGGGCTGCAAGGCTGGTTCAACATCCGCAAATCAGTCAACGTGATCAAATACATTAACAAAAGAAAGAACGAGAATCATATGATCCTCCCAAGAGATGCAGAAAAAGCATTGGACAAAGTACAGCAAACTTTCTGGATCAAAACTCTTCAGAGTATAGGGACAGCGGGTACATACCTCAATATCATAAAAGCCATCTACGAAAACGCTACAGCGAATATCATTCTCAATGGGGAAAAGCTGAGATCTTTTCCCCTAAAGTCAGCAACGCGGCAGGGATAGCCACTCTCACCACTGCTATTCAACATAGTATTAGAAGTCCTAGCCACAGCAATCAGACAACAAAAAGTAATCCAAGGCATCCAAATCGGCAGAGAGGAAGTCAAACTCTCACTCTTGGCAGATGATATGATACTTTATGTGGAAAACCCAAAAGACTCCACCCCAAAACTGCTAGAACTCACACAGCAATTCCGTCAAGTAGCAGGCTATAAAATCAATGCACAGGAATCAGTGGCATTCCTATACACCAACAAGACAGAAGAGAGACAAATCAAGGAGTCGATCCCATTCACAACTGCACCCAAAACCAGAAGAGACCTAGGAATATATTCATCCCAAGAGGCCAAGGATCTGTACTCAGAAAACTACAAAATACGCAGGAAAGAAATTGAAGAAGACACAAAGAAACGGAAAAACGTTCCATGCTCATGGATTGGGAGAACCAACATTGTGAAGAGGTCAATGCTACCTAGAGCAATCTACACATGCAATGCAATCCCCATCAAAATAGCATCCACTTTTTTCCACGAAATGGAACAAATAATCCTAAAATTTGAATGGAACCTGAAGAGACCCCGAGTAGCCAGAGGAATATTGAGAAAGAAAAGCAAAGCTGGCGGCATCACAATTCTGGACTTCCAGCTCTATGACAAAGCTGTCATCATCAAGACAGTATGGTACTGGCACAAAAACAGACACATGGATCCATGGAACAGAATCGAGAGCCCAGAAATGGACCCTCAACTCTATGGTCAACTTATCTTTGACAGAGCAGGAAGGAATGTCCAATGGCAAAAAGAGAGTCTCTTCAACAACTGGTGTTGGGAGAATTGGACAGCCCCATGCAGAAGAATGACACTGGACCATTTCCTGACACCACACACAGAAGTAGACGCCAAATGGTTGAAAGACCTCAATGTGAGACAGGAGTACATCAAAATCCTAAAGGAGAACACAGGTAGCAAGCTCTTCGACCTCAGCCGCAGCAACTTCTTCCTAGAAACATCACCAAAGGCACGGGAAGCCAGGGCAAAAATGAACTATTGGGATTTCATCAAGATAAAAAGCTTTGGCACAGCAAAAGAAACAGTCCACAAAACCAAAAGACAACCGACAGAATGGGAGAAATTATTTGCAAATGACCTATCAGATAAAGGGCTACTATCCAATATGTATAAAAACTTATCAAACTCAACACCCAAAGAACAAATAATCCAATCAAGAAATAGGCAGAAGACATGAACAGACATTTTTCCAAAGAAGACATCCAAATGGCCCACAGGCACATGAAAAAGTGCTCAACACGGCTCGGCATCAGGGAAATCCAAATCAAAACCTCAATGAGATACAACCTCACACCCGTCAGAATGGCTCAAATGAACAAGTCAGGGAACGACAGAGGTTGGCGGGGATGTGGAGAAAGGGGAACCCTCCTACACTGGTGGTGGGAATGCAAGCTGGTGCAACCCCTCTGGAAAAGTGTATGGAGTTTCCTCAAACAGTTATAATTAGAGCTACCATTCGATCCAGCAATTGCACTCCTGGGTATTTACCCCAAAGATACAAATGTAGGGACTCGAAGGGGTACGTGCACCCCATTGTTTCTAGCAGCAATGTCCACAATAGCCAAACTGTGGAAAGAGCCAAGATGTCCATCGACAGATGAATGGATAAAGAAGAGGTGGTATATATATACACAATGGACTATTACGCAGCCATCAAAAGGAATGAGGTGTTGCCATGGACAACGACGTGGATGGAACTGGAGGGTCCGACGATTAGTGAAATAAGTCAATCAGAGAAAGACATGTATCATATGACCTCACTGATATGAGGGATTCTTAATCTCAGGAACAGAGTGAGGCTTGCTGGAGTGGTCGGGGTGGGGGATGGGGTGGCTGGGTGATAGACTTTGGGGAGGGTATGAGCTACGGTGAGCGCTGTGAATTGTGTAAGACTGTTGAATCACAGATCTGTACTTCTGAAACAAATAACGCAACATATTTTAAGAATAAAGGAAAACAAGGAGACAGCAGGAGAGGAAGAATGAAGGGGAGTTAGTGAGAGGGGGAGACGGACCAGGAGAGATGATGGATTCTGAAAAAAAATCCGAGGTTTCTAGAGGGGAGGTGGGTCGGTGGATTGGTTTGACTGGTGATGGTTATTAAAGAGGGCACATTCTGCATGGAGCACTGTGTGTTAGGAACAAACAATGAATCATGGGACAGTACACCAAAACAAATGATGTAGTACATGGTGATTAACAAAGCAATAAAAAACAAAGACTGTAATAAGAGATGAAGAAGGACACTATATCCTACTTAAAGGGTCTATCCAACAAGAAGATCTCACAATTGTAAATATCTACGCCCCGAACATGGGAGCATCCAATTATATAAGGCAATTAAGAAGAAAAGCAAAGAAACACATTGACCACCATACAATCATAGTGGGGGACTTTAACACCCCCCTGACTGAAATGGCCAGATCATCTAAGCAAAAGATCAACAAGGAAAAAAAGACTTTAAATGACACACTGGACCAAATGGACTTCACAGACATATTCAGAACGTTCCATCCCAATACAACGGAATACACATTCTTCTCTAGTGCCCATGGAACATTCTCCAGAATGGATCACATCCTAGGTCACAAATCAGGTCTCAACCGGTACCCAAAGATTGGGATCATTCCCTGCACATTTTCAGACCACAATGTTTTGAAACTAGAACTCAATCACAAGAGGAGAGTCGGAAAGAACTCAAATACATGGAGGCTAAAGAGCATCCTACGAAAGAATGAATGGGTCAACCAGGAAATTAAAGAAGAATCTAAAAAGTTCATGGAAACCAATGAAAATGAAAACTCAACTGTCCAAAATCTTTGGGATACAGCCAAGGCAGTCCTGCGAGGAAAGTATATAGCAATACAAGCCTTTCTCAAGAAACAAGAAAGGTCTCAAATACACACCCAACCCTACACCTAAAGGAGCTGGAGAAAGAACGGCAAATAAAGCCTAAACCCAGCAGGAGAAGAGAAATCATGCAGTTCAGAGCAGAAATCAATGAAATAGAACCCAGAAGAACAGTAGAAGTGATCAACGGAACTAGGAGCTGGTACTTTGAAAGAATTCACAAGATTGATACACCCCTGTCCAGGCTGATCAAAAAGAAAAGAGAAATGACCCAAATCAACAAAATCATGAATGAAAGAGGAGAGATCACAAACAACACCAAAGAAATACAAACAATTATAAGAACGTAATCTGAGCAACCCTAGGGCAGCAAATTCCATAACCTGGAAGAAATGGGTGCATTCCTAGAGATGTGTCAACTAACAAAACTGACCCAGGAAGAAATAGAAAACATGAACAGTCCTATAACCACGAAGGCAATTGAAGTAGTCATCAAAAACCTCCCAAGAAACCAAAGCCCAGGGCCAGATGGTTTCCCAGGGGAATTCTATCAGACATTTAAAGAAGAATTAATACCTATTCTCCTGAAACTGTTCCAAACAATAGAAATGGAAGGAAAACTTCCAAACTCATTTATGAGGCCACCATTACCTTGATTCCAAAACCAGACAAAGATCCCATCAAAAAGTAGAATTAGAGACCAATATCCTTGATGAACATCGATGCAAAAATTCTCACCAAAATACTAGCCAAGAGGACCCAACAGTACATGAAAAGGAGTATTCACCATGACCAAGTGGGATTTATCCCTGGGCTGCAAGGCTGGTTCAACATCCGCAAATCAGTCAACGTGATCAAATACATTAACAAAAGAAAGAACGAGAATCATATGATCCTCCCAAGAGATGCAGAAAAAGCATTGGACAAAGTACAGCAAACTTTCTGGATCAAAACTCTTCAGAGTATAGGGACAGCGGGTACATACCTCAATATCATAAAAGCCATCTACGAAAACGCTACAGCGAATATCATTCTCAATGGGGAAAAGCTGAGATCTTTTCCCCTAAAGTCAGCAACGCGGCAGGGATAGCCACTCTCACCACTGCTATTCAACATAGTATTAGAAGTCCTAGCCACAGCAATCAGACAACAAAAAGTAATCCAAGGCATCCAAATCGGCAGAGAGGAAGTCAAACTCTCACTCTTGGCAGATGATATGATACTTTATGTGGAAAACCCAAAAGACTCCACCCCAAAACTGCTAGAACTCACACAGCAATTCCGTCAAGTAGCAGGCTATAAAATCAATGCACAGGAATCAGTGGCATTCCTATACACCAACAAGACAGAAGAGAGACAAATCAAGGAGTCGATCCCATTCACAACTGCACCCAAAACCAGAAGAGACCTAGGAATATATTCATCCCAAGAGGCCAAGGATCTGTACTCAGAAAACTACAAAATACGCAGGAAAGAAATTGAAGAAGACACAAAGAAACGGAAAAACGTTCCATGCTCATGGATTGGGAGAACCAACATTGTGAAGAGGTCAATGCTACCTAGAGCAATCTACACATGCAATGCAATCCCCATCAAAATAGCATCCACTTTTTTCCACGAAATGGAACAAATAATCCTAAAATTTGAATGGAACCTGAAGAGACCCCGAGTAGCCAGAGGAATATTGAGAAAGAAAAGCAAAGCTGGCGGCATCACAATTCTGGACTTCCAGCTCTATGACAAAGCTGTCATCATCAAGACAGTATGGTACTGGCACAAAAACAGACACATGGATCCATGGAACAGAATCGAGAGCCCAGAAATGGACCCTCAACTCTATGGTCAACTTATCTTTGACAGAGCAGGAAGGAATGTCCAATGGCAAAAAGAGAGTCTCTTCAACAACTGGTGTTGGGAGAATTGGACAGCCCCATGCAGAAGAATGACACTGGACCATTTCCTGACACCACACACAGAAGTAGACGCCAAATGGTTGAAAGACCTCAATGTGAGACAGGAGTACATCAAAATCCTAAAGGAGAACACAGGTAGCAAGCTCTTCGACCTCAGCCGCAGCAACTTCTTCCTAGAAACATCACCAAAGGCACGGGAAGCCAGGGCAAAAATGAACTATTGGGATTTCATCAAGATAAAAAGCTTTGGCACAGCAAAAGAAACAGTCCACAAAACCAAAAGACAACCGACAGAATGGGAGAAATTATTTGCAAATGACCTATCAGATAAAGGGCTACTATCCAATATGTATAAAAACTTATCAAACTCAACACCCAAAGAACAAATAATCCAATCAAGAAATAGGCAGAAGACATGAACAGACATTTTTCCAAAGAAGACATCCAAATGGCCCACAGGCACATGAAAAAGTGCTCAACACGGCTCGGCATCAGGGAAATCCAAATCAAAACCTCAATGAGATACAACCTCACACCCGTCAGAATGGCTCAAATGAACAAGTCAGGGAACGACAGAGGTTGGCGGGGATGTGGAGAAAGGGGAACCCTCCTACACTGGTGGTGGGAATGCAAGCTGGTGCAACCCCTCTGGAAAAGTGTATGGAGTTTCCTCAAACAGTTATAATTAGAGCTACCATTCGATCCAGCAATTGCACTCCTGGGTATTTACCCCAAAGATACAAATGTAGGGACTCGAAGGGGTACGTGCACCCCATTGTTTCTAGCAGCAATGTCCACAATAGCCAAACTGTGGAAAGAGCCAAGATGTCCATCGACAGATGAATGGATAAAGAAGAGGTGGTATATATATACACAATGGACTATTACGCAGCCATCAAAAGGAATGAGGTGTTGCCATGGACAACGACGTGGATGGAACTGGAGGGTCCGACGATTAGTGAAATAAGTCAATCAGAGAAAGACATGTATCATATGACCTCACTGATATGAGGGATTCTTAATCTCAGGAACAGAGTGAGGCTTGCTGGAGTGGTCGGGGTGGGGGATGGGGTGGCTGGGTGATAGACTTTGGGGAGGGTATGAGCTACGGTGAGCGCTGTGAATTGTGTAAGACTGTTGAATCACAGATCTGTACTTCTGAAACAAATAACGCAACATATTTTAAGAATAAAGGAAAACAAGGAGACAGCAGGAGAGGAAGAATGAAGGGGAGTTAGTGAGAGGGGGAGACGGACCAGGAGAGATGATGGATTCTGAAAAAAAATCCGAGGTTTCTAGAGGGGAGGTGGGTCGGTGGATTGGTTTGACTGGTGATGGTTATTAAAGAGGGCACATTCTGCATGGAGCACTGTGTGTTAGGAACAAACAATGAATCATGGGACAGTACACCAAAACAAATGATGTAGTACATGGTGATTAACAAAGCAATACAAAACAAAGACTGTAATAAGAGATGAAGAAGGACACTATATCCTACTTAAAGGGTCTATCCAACAAGAAGATCTCACAATTGTAAATATCTACGCCCCGAACATGGGAGCATCCAATTATATAAGGCAATTAAGAAGAAAAGCAAAGAAACACATTGACCACCATACAATCATAGTGGGGGACTTTAACACCCCCCTGACTGAAATGGCCAGATCATCTAAGCAAAAGATCAACAAGGAAAAAAAGACTTTAAATGACACACTGGACCAAATGGACTTCACAGACATATTCAGAACGTTCCATCCCAATACAACGGAATACACATTCTTCTCTAGTGCCCATGGAACATTCTCCAGAATGGATCACATCCTAGGTCACAAATCAGGTCTCAACCGGTACCCAAAGATTGGGATCATTCCCTGCACATTTTCAGACCACAATGTTTTGAAACTAGAACTCAATCACAAGAGGAGAGTCGGAAAGAACTCAAATACATGGAGGCTAAAGAGCATCCTACGAAAGAATGAATGGGTCAACCAGGAAATTAAAGAAGAATCTAAAAAGTTCATGGAAACCAATGAAAATGAAAACTCAACTGTCCAAAATCTTTGGGATACAGCCAAGGCAGTCCTGCGAGGAAAGTATATAGCAATACAAGCCTTTCTCAAGAAACAAGAAAGGTCTCAAATACACACCCAACCCTACACCTAAAGGAGCTGGAGAAAGAACGGCAAATAAAGCCTAAACCCAGCAGGAGAAGAGAAATCATGCAGTTCAGAGCAGAAATCAATGAAATAGAACCCAGAAGAACAGTAGAAGTGATCAACGGAACTAGGAGCTGGTACTTTGAAAGAATTCACAAGATTGATACACCCCTGTCCAGGCTGATCAAAAAGAAAAGAGAAATGACCCAAATCAACAAAATCATGAATGAAAGAGGAGAGATCACAAACAACACCAAAGAAATACAAACAATTATAAGAACGTAATCTGAGCAACCCTAGGGCAGCAAATTCCATAACCTGGAAGAAATGGGTGCATTCCTAGAGATGTGTCAACTAACAAAACTGACCCAGGAAGAAATAGAAAACATGAACAGTCCTATAACCACGAAGGCAATTGAAGTAGTCATCAAAAACCTCCCAAGAAACCAAAGCCCAGGGCCAGATGGTTTCCCAGGGGAATTCTATCAGACATTTAAAGAAGAATTAATACCTATTCTCCTGAAACTGTTCCAAACAATAGAAATGGAAGGAAAACTTCCAAACTCATTTATGAGGCCACCATTACCTTGATTCCAAAACCAGACAAAGATCCCATCAAAAAGGAGAATTAGAGACCAATATCCTTGATGAACATCGATGCAAAAATTCTCACCAAAATACTAGCCAAGAGGACCCAACAGTACATGAAAAGGAGTATTCACCATGACCAAGTGGGATTTATCCCTGGGCTGCAAGGCTGGTTCAACATCCGCAAATCAGTCAACGTGATCAAATACATTAACAAAAGAAAGAACGAGAATCATATGATCCTCCCAAGAGATGCAGAAAAAGCATTGGACAAAGTACAGCAACCTTTCTGGATCAAAACTCTTCAGAGTATAGGGACAGCGGGTACATACCTCAATATCATAAAAGCCATCTACGAAAACGCTACAGCGAATATCATTCTCAATGGGGAAAAGCTGAGATCTTTTCCCCTAAAGTCAGCAACGCGGCAGGGATAGCCACTCTCACCACTGCTATTCAACATAGTATTAGAAGTCCTAGCCACAGCAATCAGACAACAAAAAGTAATCCAAGGCATCCAAATCGGCAGAGAGGAAGTCAAACTCTCACTCTTGGCAGATGATATGATACTTTATGTGGAAAACCCAAAAGACTCCACCCCAAAACTGCTAGAACTCACACAGCAATTCCGTCAAGTAGCAGGCTATAAAATCAATGCACAGGAATCAGTGGCATTCCTATACAACAACAACAAGACAGAAGAGAGACAAATCAAGGAGTCGATCCCATTCACAACTGCACCCAAAACCAGAAGAGACCTAGGAATATATTGAACCCAAGAGGCAAGGGATCTGTACTCAGAAAACAACAAAATACGCAGGAAAGAAATTGAAGAAGACACAAAGAAACGGAAAAACGTTCCATGCTCATGGATTGGGAGAACCAACATTGTGAAGAGGTCAATGCTACCTAGAGCAATCTACACATGCAATGCAATCCCCATCAAAATACCATCCACTTTTTTCCACGAAATGGAACAAATAATCCTAAAATTTGAATGGAACCTGAAGAGACCCCGAGTAGCCAGAGGAATATTGAGAAAGAAAAGCAAAGCTGGCGGCATCACAATTCTGGACTTCCAGCTCTATGACAAAGCTGTCATCATCAAGACCGTATGGTACTGGCACAAAAACAGACACATGGATCCATGGAACAGAATCGAGAGCCCAGAAATGGACCCTCAACTCTATGGTCAACTTATCTTTGACAGAGCAGGAAGGAATGTCCAATGGCAAAAAGAGAGTCTCTTCAACAACTGGTGTTGGGAGAATTGGACAGCCCCATGCAGAAGAATGACACTGGACCATTTCCTGACACCACACACAGAAGTAGACGCCAAATGGTTGAAAGACCTCAATGTGAGACAGGAGTCCATCAAAATCCTAAAGGAGGACACAGGTAGCAAGCTCTTCGACCTCAGCCGCAGCAACTTCTTCCTAGAAACATCACCAAAGGCACGGGAAGCCAGGGCAAAAATGAACGATTGGGATTTCATCAAGATAAAAAGCTTTGGCACAGCAAAAGAAACAGTCCACAAAACCAAAAGACAACCGACAGAATGGGAGAAATTATTTGCAAATGACCTATCAGATAAAGGGCTACTATCCAATATGTATAAAAACTTATCAAACTCAACACCCAAAGAACAAATAATCCAATCAAGAAATAGGCAGAAGACATGAACAGACATTTTTCCAAAGAAGACATCCAAATGGCCCACAGGCACATGAAAAAGTGCTCAACACGGCTCGGCATCAGGGAAATCCAAATCAAAACCTCAATGAGATACCACCTCACACCCGTCAGAATGGCTCAAATGAACAAGTCAGGGAACGACAGAGGTTGGCGGGGATGTGGAGAAAGGGGAACCCTCCTACACTGGTGGTGGGAATGCAAGCTGGTGCAACCCCTCTGGAAAAGTGTATGTAGGTTCCTCAAACAGTTAAATTAGAGCTACCATTCGATCCAGCAATTGCACTCCTGGGTATTTACCCCAAAGATACAAATGTAGGGACCCGAAGCGGTACGTGCACCCCATTGTTTATAGCAGCAATATCCACAATAGCCAAACGGTGGAAAGAGCCAAGATGTCCATCGACAGATGAATGGATAAAGAAGAGGTGGTATATATATACACAATGGATTATTACGCAGCCATCAAAAGGAAGGAGGTGTTGCCATGGACAACGACGTGGATGGAACTGGAGGGTCCGACGATTAGTGAAATAAGTCAATCAGAGAAAGACATGTATCATATGACCTCACTGATATGAGGGATTCTTAATCTCAGGAACAGAGTGAGGCTTGCTGGAGTGGTCGGGGGGGGGATGGGGTGGCTGGGTGATAGACTTTGGGGAGGGTATGAGCTACGGTGAGCGCTGTGAATTGTGTAAGACTGTTGAATCACAGATCTGTACTTCTGAAACAAATAACGCAACATATTTTAAGAATAAAGGAAAACAAGGAGACAGCAGGAGAGGAAGAATGAAGGGGAGTTAGTGAGAGGGGGAGACGGACCAGGAGAGATGATGGATTCTGAAAAAAAATCCGAGGTTTCTAGAGGGGAGGTGGGTCGGTGGATTGGTTTGACTGGTGATGGTTATTAAAGAGGGCACATTCTGCATGGAGCACTGTGTGTTAGGAACAAACAATGAATCATGGGACAGTACACCAAAACAAATGATGTAGTACATGGTGATTAACAAAGCAATAAAAAACAAAGACTGTAATAAGAGATGAAGAAGGACACTATATCTTACTTAAAGGGTCTATCCAACAAGAAGATCTCACAATTGTAAATGTCTATGCCCCGAACATGGGAGCATCCAATTATATAAGGCAATTAAGAAGAAAAGCAAAGAAACACATTGACCACCATACAATCATAGTGGGGGACTTTAACACCCCCCTGACTGAAATGGCCAGATCATCTAAGCAAAAGATCAACAAGGAAATAAAGACTTTAAATGACACACTGGACCAAATGGACTTCACAGACATATTCAGAACGTTCCATCCCAATGCAACGGAATACACATTCTTCTCTAGTGCCCATGGAACATTCTCCAGAATGGATCACATCCTAGGTCACAAATCAGGTCTCAACCGGTACCCAAAGATTGGGATCATTCCCTGCACATTTTCAGACCACAATGCTTTGAAACTAGAACTCAATCACAAGAGGAGAGTCGGAAAGAACTCAAATACATGGAGGCTAAAGAGCATCCTACGAAAGAATGAATGGGTCAACCAGGAAATTAAAGAAGAATTTAAAAAGTTCATGGAAACCAATGAAAATGAAAACTCAACTGTCCAAAATCTTTGGGATACAGCCAAGGCAGTCCTGCGAGGAAAGTATATAGCAATACAAGCCTTTCTCAAGAAACAAGAAAGGTCTCAAATACACACCCAACCCTACACCTAAAGGAGCTGGAGAAAGAACGGCAAATAAAGCCTAAACCCAGCAGGAGAAGAGAAATCATGCAGTTCAGAGCAGAAATCAATGAAATAGAACCCAGAAGAACAGTAGAAGTGATCAACGGAAGTAGGAGCTGGTACTTTGAAAGAATTCACAAGATTGATACACCCCTGTCCAGGCTGATCAAAAAGAAAAGAGAAATGACCCAAATCAACAAAATCATGAATGAAAGAGGAGAGATCACAAACAACACCAAAGAAATACAAACAATTATAAGAACGTAATCTGAGCAACCCTAGGGCAGCAAATTCCATAACCTGGAAGAAATGGGTGCATTCCTAGAGATGTGTCAACTAACAAAACTGACCCAGGAAGAAATAGAAAACATGAACAGTCCTATAACCACGAAGGCAATTGAAGTAGTCATCAAAAACCTCCCAAGAAACCAAAGCCCAGGGCCAGATGGTTTCCCAGGGGAATTCTATCAGACATTTAAAGAAGAATTAATACCTATTCTCCTGAAACTGTTCCAAACAATAGAAATGGAAGGAAAACTTCCAAACTCATTTATGAGGCCACCATTACCTTGATTCCAAAACCAGACAAAGATCCCATCAAAAAGGAGAATTAGAGACCAATATCCTTGATGAACATCGATGCAAAAATTCTCACCAAAATACTAGCCAAGAGGACCCAACAGTACATGAAAAGGAGTATTCACCATGACCAAGTGGGATTTATCCCTGGGCTGCAAGGCTGGTTCAACATCCGCAAATCAGTCAACGTGATCAAATACATTAACAAAAGAAAGAACGAGAATCATATGATCCTCCCAAGAGATGCAGAAAAAGCATTGGACAAAGTACAGCACCCTTTCTGGATCAAAACTCTTCAGAGTATAGGGACAGCGGGTACATACCTCAATATCATAAAAGCCATCTACGAAAACCCTACAGCGAATATCATTCTCAATGGGGAAAAGTTGAGATCTTTTCCCCTAAGGTCAGCAACGCGGCAGGGATAGCCACTCTCACCACTGCTATTCAACATAGTATTAGAAGTCCTAGCCACAGCAATCAGACAACAAAAAGTAATCCAAGGCATCCAAATCGGCAGAGAGGAAGTCAAACTCTCACTCTTTGCAGATGATATGATACTTTATGTGGAAAACCCAAAAGACTCCACCCCAAAACTGCTAGAACTCACACAGCAATTCCGTCAAGTAGTAGGCTATAAAATCAATGCACAGGAATCAGTGGCATTCCTATACACCAACAACAAGACAGAAGAGAGACAAATCAAGGAGTCGATCCCATTCACAACTGCACCCAAAACCAGAAGAGACCTAGGAATATATTCATCCCAAGAGGCAAAGGATCTGTACTCAGAAAACTACAAAATACGCAGGAAAGAAATTGAAGAAGACACAAAGAAACGGAAAAACGTTCCATGCTCATGGATTGGGAGAACCAACATTGTGAAGAGGTCAATGCTACCTAGAGCAATCTACACATGCAATGCAATCCCCATCAAAATACCATCCACTTTTTTCCAGGAAATGGAACAAATACTCCTAAAATTTGAATGGAACCAGAAGAGACCCCGAATAGCCAGAGGAATATTGAGAAAGAAAAGCAAAGCTGGCGGCATCACAATTCTGGACTTCCAGCTCTATGACAAAGCTGTCATCATCAAGACAGTATGGTCCTGGCACAAAAACAGACACATGGATCCATGGAACAGAATCGAGAGCCCAGAAATGGACCCTCAACTCTATGGTCAACTTATCTTTGACAGAGCAGGAAGGAATGTCCAGTGGCAAAACGAGAGTCTCTTCAACAACTGGTGTTGGGAGAATTGGACAGCCCCATGCAGAAGAATGACAGTGGACCATTTCCTGACACCACACACAAAAGTAGACTCCAAATGGTTGAAAGACCTCAATGTGAGACAGGAGTCCATCAAAATCCTAAAGGAGAACACAGGTAGCAAGCACTTCGACCTCAGCCGCAGCAACTTCTTCCTAGAAACATCACCAAAGGAACGGGAAGCCAGGGCAAAAATGAACTATTGGGATTTCATCAAGATAAAAAGCTTTGGCACAGCAAAAGAAACAGTCCACAAAACCAAAAGACAACCGACAGAATGGGAGAAATTATTTGCAAATGACCTATCAGATAAAGGGCTACTACCCAATATGTATAAAAACTTATCAAACTCAACACCCAAAGAACAAATAATCCAATCAAGAAATAGGCAGAAGACATGAACAGACATTTTTCCAAAGAAGACATCCAAATGGCCCACAGGCACATGAAAAAGTGCTCAACACGGCTTGGCATCAGAGAAATCCAAATGAAAACCTCAATGAGATACCACCTCACACCCGTCAGAATGGCTCAAATGAACAAGTCAGGGAACGACAGAGTTTGGCGGGGATGTGGAGATAGGGGAACCCGCCGACACTGGTGGTGGGAATGCAAGCTGCTGCAACCCCTCTGGAAAACAGTATGGTGGTTCCTCACACAGTTGAAATTAGAGCTACCATTCGATCCAACATTTGCACTCCTGGGTATTTACCCCAAAGATACAAATGTAGGGACCTGAAGCTTTACGTGCACCTCATTGTTTATAGCAGCAATGTCCACAATAGCCAAACTGTGGAAACAGCCAAGATGTCCATCGACAGATGAATGGATAAAGAAGAGGTGCTATATATATACACAATGGACTATTACGCAGCCATCAAAAGGAATGAGATGCTGCCATGGACAACGACGTGGATGGAACTGGAGGGTCCGACGATTAGTGAAATAAGTCAATCAGAGAAAGACATGTATCATATGACCCCACTGATATGAGGGATTCTTAATCTCAGGAACAGAGTGAGGCTTGCTGGAGTGGTCGGGGGTGGGAGGGATGGGGTGGCTGGGTGATAGACATTGGGGAGGGTATGAGCTACGGTGAGCGCTGTGAATTGTGTAAGACTGTTGAATCACAGATCTGTACTTCTGAAACAACGCAACATATTTTAAGAATAAAGGAAAAGAAGGAGACAGCAGGAGTGGAAGAATGAAGGGGAGTTAGTGAGAGGATGAGACGGACCAGGAGAGATGATGGGTTCTGAAAAAAAATCTGAGGTTTCTAGAGGGGAGGTGGGTCGGGGGATTGGTTAGCGTGGTGGTGGGTATTAAAGAGGGCACATTCTCCATGGATCACTGTGTGTTAGGAACAAACAATGAATCATGGGACACTACACCAAAACAAATGATGTACTCCATGGTGATTAACAAAGCAATAAAAAACAAAGACTGTAATAAGAGATGAAGAAGGACACTATATCCTACTTAGTGGGTCTATCCAACAAGAAGATCTCACAATTGTAAATATCTATGCCCCGAACATGGGAGCATCCAATTATATAAGGCAATTAAGAAGAAAAGCAAAGAAACACATTGACCACCATACAATCATAGTGGGGGACTTTAACACCCCCCTGACTGAAATGGCCAGATCATCTAAGCAAAAGATCAACAAGGAAATAAAGACTTTAAATGACACACTGGACCAAATGGACTTCACAGACATATTCAGAACGTTCCATCCCAATGCAACGGAATACACATTCTTCTCTAGTGCCCATGGAACATTCTCCAGAATGGATCACATCCTAGGTCACAAATCAGGTCTCAACCGGTACCCAAAGATTGGGATCATTCCCTTCACATTTTCAGACCACAGTGCTTTGAAACTAGAACTCAATCACAAGAGGAGAGTCGGAAAGAACTCAAATACATGGAGGCTAAAGAGCATCCTACGAAAGAATGAATGGGTCAACCAGGAAATTAAAGAAGAATTTAAAAAGTTCATGGAAACCAATGAAAATGAAAACTCAACTGTCCAAAATCTTTGGGATACAGCCAAGGCAGTCCTGCGAGGAAAGTATATAGCAATACAAGCCTTTCTCAAGAAACAAGAAAGGTCTCAAATACACACCCAACCCTACACCTAAAGGAGCTGGAGAAAGAACGGCAAATAAAGCCTAAACCCAGCAGGAGAAGAGAAATCATGCAGTTCAGAGCAGAAATCAATGAAATAGAACCCAGAAGAACAGTAGAAGTGATCAACGGAAGTAGGAGCTGGTACTTTGAAAGAATTCACAAGATTGATACACCCCTGTCCAGGCTGATCAAAAAGAAAAGAGAAATGACCCAAATCAACAAAATCATGAATGAAAGAGGAGAGATCACAAACAACACCAAAGAAATACAAACAATTATAAGAACGTAATCTGAGCAACCCTAGGGCAGCAAATTCCATAACCTGGAAGAAATGGGTGCATTCCTAGAGATGTGTCAACTAACAAAACTGACCCAGGAAGAAATAGAAAACATGAACAGTCCTATAACCACGAAGGCACTTGAAGTAGTCATCAAAAACCTCCCAAGAAACCAAAGCCCAGGGCCAGATGGTTTCCCAGGGGAATTCTATCAGACATTTAAAGAAGAATTAATACCTATTCTCCTGAAACTGTTCCAAACAATAGAAATGGAAGGAAAACTTCCAAACTCATTTATGAGGCCACCATTACCTTGATTCCAAAACCAGACAAAGATCCCATCAAAAAGGAGAATTAGAGACCAATATCCTTGATGAACATCGATGCAAAAATTCTCACCAAAATACTAGCCAAGAGGACCCAACAGTACATGAAAAGGAGTATTCACCATGACCAAGTGGGATTTATCCCTGGGCTGCAAGGCTGGTTCAACATCCGCAAATCAGTCAACGTGATCAAATACATTAACAAAAGAAAGAACGAGAATCATATGATCCTCCCAAGAGATGCAGAAAAAGCATTGGACAAAGTACAGCACCCTTTCTGGATCAAAACTCTTCAGAGTATAGGGACAGCGGGTACATACCTCAATATCATAAAAGCCATCTACGAAAACCCTACAGCGAATATCATTCTCAATGGGGAAAAGCTGAGATCTTTTCCCCTAAGGTCAGCAACGCGGCAGGGATAGCCACTCTCACCACTGCTATTCAACATAGTATTAGAAGTCCTAGCCACAGCAATCAGACAACAAAAAGTAATCCAAGGCTCCAAATCGGCAGAGAGGAAGTCAAACTCTCACTCTTTGCAGATGATATGATACTTTATGTGGAAAACCCAAAAGACTCCACCCCAAAACTGCTAGAACTCACACAGCAATTCCGTCAAGTAGTAGGCTATAAAATCAATGCACAGGAATCAGTGGCATTCCTATACACCAACAACAAGACAGAAGAGAGACAAATCAAGGAGTCGATCCCATTCACAACTGCACCCAAAACCAGAAGAGACCTAGGAATATATTCATCCCAAGAGGCAAAGGATCTGTACTCAGAAAACTACAAAATACGCAGGAAAGAAATTGAAGAAGACACAAAGAAACGGAAAAACGTTCCATGCTCATGGATTGGGAGAACCAACATTGTGAAGAGGTCAATGCTACCTAGAGCAATCTACACATGCAATGCAATCCCCATCAAAATACCATCCACTTTTTTCCAGGAAATGGAACAAATACTCCTAAAATTTGAATGGAACCAGAAGAGACCCCGAATAGCCAGAGGAATATTGAGAAAGAAAAGCAAAGCTGGCGGCATCACAATTCTGGACTTCCAGCTCTATGACAAAGCTGTCATCATCAAGACAGTATGGTCCTGGCACAAAAACAGACACATGGATCCATGGAACAGAATCGAGAGCCCAGAAATGGACCCTCAACTCTATGGTCAACTTATCTTTGACAGAGCAGGAAGGAATGTCCAGTGGCAAAACGAGAGTCTCTTCAACAACTGGTGTTGGGAGAATTGGACAGCCCCATGCAGAAGAATGACAGTGGACCATTTCCTGACACCACACACAAAAGTAGACTCCAAATGGTTGAAAGACCTCAATGTGAGACAGGAGTCCATCAAAATCCTAAAGGAGAACACAGGTAGCAAGCACTTCGACCTCAGCCGCAGCAACTTCTTCCTAGAAACATCACCAAAGGCACGGGAAGCCAGGGCAAAAATGAACTATTGGGATTTCATCAAGATAAAAACTTTGGCACAGCAAAAGAAACAGTCCACAAAACCAAAAGACAACCGACAGAATGGGAGAAATTATTTGCAAATGACCTATCAGATAAAGGGCTACTACCCAATATGTATAAAAACTTATCAAACTCAACACCCAAAGAACAAATAATCCAATCAAGAAATAGGCAGAAGACATGAACAGACATTTTTCCAAAGAAGACATCCAAATGGCCCACAGGCACATGAAAAAGTGCTCAACACGGCTTGGCATCAGAGAAATCCAAATGAAAACCTCAATGAGATACCACCTCACACCCGTCAGAATGGCTCAAATGAACAAGTCAGGGAACGACAGAGTTTGGCGGGGATGTGGAGATAGGGGAACCCGCCGACACTGGTGGTGGGAATGCAAGCTGCTGCAACCCCTCTGGAAAACAGTATGGAGGTTCCTCACACAGTTGAAATTAGAGCTACCATTCGATCCAACATTTGCACTCCTGGGTATTTACCCCAAAGATACAAATGTAGGGACCCGAAGCGGTACGTGCACCCCATTGTTTATAGCAGCAATGTCCACAATAGCCAAACTGTGGAAACAGCCAAGATGTCCATCGACAGATGAATGGATAAAGAAGAGGTGATATATATATACACAATGGACTATTACGCAGCCATCAAAAGCAATGAGATGTTGCCATGGACAACGACGTGGATGGAACTGGAGGGTCCGACGATTAGTGAAATAAGTCAATCAGAGAAAGACATGTATCATATGACCCCACTGATATGAGGGATTCTTAATCTCAGGAACAGAGTGAGGCTTGCTGGAGTGGTCGGGGGTGGGAGGGATGGGGTGGCTGGGTGATAGACATTGGGGAGGGTATGAGCTACGGTGAGCGCTGTGAATTGTGTAAGATTGTTGAATCACAGATCTGTACTTCTAAAACAACGCAACATATTTTAAGAATAAAGGAAAAGAAGGAGACAGCAGGAGTGGAAGAATGAAGGGGAGTTAGTGAGAGGATGAGACGGACCAGGAGAGATG
The DNA here is from genome assembly GCF_037043125.1 of Eumetopias jubatus. NCBI lineage: Eukaryota > Metazoa > Chordata > Mammalia > Carnivora > Otariidae > Eumetopias > Eumetopias jubatus. The sequence goes on from NW_028274825.1 coordinate 3,184,791, forward strand.
ATGGGTTCTGAAAAAAAATCTGAGGTTTCTAGAGGGGAGGTGGGTCGGGGGATTGGTTAGCCTGGTGGTGGGTATTAAAGAGGGCACATTCTCCATGGAGCACTGTGTGTTAGGAACAAACAATGAATCATGGGACACTACACCCAAACAAATGATGTACTCCATGGTGATTAACAAAGCAATAAAAAACAAAGACTGTAATAAGAGATGAAGAAGGACACTATATCCTACTTAAAGGGTCTATCCAACAAGAAGATCTCACAATTGTAAATATCTATGCCCCGAACATGGGAGCATCCAATTATATAAGGCAATTAAGAAGAAAAGCAAAGAAACACATTGACCACCATACAATCATAGTGGGGGACTTTAACACCCCCCCTGACTGAAATGGCCAGATCATCTAAGCAAAAGATCAACAAGGAAATAAAGACTTTAAATGACACACTGGACCAAATGGACTTCACAGACATATTCAGAACGTTCCATCCCAATGCAACGGAATACACATTCTTCTCTAGTGCCCATGGAACATTCTCCAGAATGGATCACATCCTAGGTCACAAATCAGGTCTCAACCGGTACCCAAAGATTGGGATCATTCCCTGCACATTTTCAGACCACAATGTTTTGAAACTAGAACTCAATCACAAGAGGAGAGTCGGAAAGAACTCAAATACATGGAGGCTAAAGAGCATCCTACGAAAGAATGAATGGGTCAACCAGGAAATTAAAGAAGAATTTAAAAAGTTCATGGAAACCAATGAAAATGAAAACTCAACTGTCCAAAATCTTTGGGATACAGCCAAGGCAGTCCTGCGAGGAAAGTATATAGCAATACAAGCCTTTCTCAAGAAACAAGAAAGGTGTCAAATACACACCCAACCCTACACCTAAAGGAGCTGGAGAAAGAACGGCAAATAAAGCCTAAACCCAGCAGGAGAAGAGAAATCATGCAGTTCAGAGCAGAAATCAATGAAATAGAACCCAGAAGAACAGTAGAAGTGATCAACGGAACTAGGAGCTGGTACTTTGAAAGAATTCACAAGATTGATACACCCCTGTCCAGGCTGATCAAAAAGAAAAGAGAAATGACCCAAATCAACAAAATCATGAATGAAAGAGGAGAGATCACAAACAACACCAAAGAAATACAAACAATTATAAGAACGTAATCTGAGCAACCCTAGGGCAGCAAATTCCATAACCTGGAAGAAATGGGTGCATTCCTAGAGATGTGTCAACTAACAAAACTGACCCAGGAAGAAATAGAAAACATGAACAGTCCTATAACCACGAAGGCAATTGAAGTAGTCATCAAAAACCTCCCAAGAAACCAAAGCCCAGGGCCAGATGGTTTCCCAGGGGAATTCTATCAGACATTTAAAGAAGAATTAATACCTATTCTCCTGAAACTGTTCCAAACAATAGAAATGGAAGGAAAACTTCCAAACTCATTTATGAGGCCACCATTACCTTGATTCCAAAACCAGACAAAGATCCCATCAAAAAGGAGAATTAGAGACCAATATCCTTGATGAACATCGATGCAAAAATTCTCACCAAAATACTAGCCAAGAGGACCCAACAGTACATGAAAAGGAGTATTCACCATGACCAAGTGGGATTTATCCCTGGGCTGCAAGGCTGGTTCAACATCCGCAAATCAGTCAACGTGATCAAATACATTAACAAAAGAAAGAACGAGAATCATAGGATCCTCTCAATAGATGCAGAAAAAGCATTGGACAAAGTACAGCACCCTTTCTGGATCAAAACTCTTCAGAGTCTAGGGACAGCGGGTACATACCTCAATATCATAAAAGCCATCTACGAAAACCCTACAGCGAATATCATTCTCAATGGGGAAAAGCTGAGATCTTTTCCCCTAAGGTCAGGAACGCGGCAGGGATAGCCATTCTCACCACTGCTATTCAACATAGTATTAGAAGTCCTAGCCACAGCAATCAGACAACAAAATGTAATCCAAGGCATCCAAATCGGCAGAGAGGAAGTCAAACTCTCACTCTTTGCAGATGATATGATACTTTATGTGGAAAACCCAAAAGACTCCACCCCAAAACTGCTAGAACTCACACAGCAATTCCGTCAAGTAGCAGGCAATAAAATCAATGCACAGGAATCAGTGGCATTCCTATACACCAACAACAAGACAGAAGAGAGACAAATCAAGGAGTCGATCCCATTCACAACTGCACCCAAAACCAGAAGAGACCTAGGAATATATTCATCCCAAGAGGCAAAGGATCTGTACTCAGAAAACTACAAAATACGCAGGAAAGAAATTGAAGAAGACACAAAGAAACGGAAAAACGTTCCATGCTCATGGATTGGGAGAACCAACATTGTGAAGAGGTCAATGCTACCTAGAGCAATCTACACATGCAATGCAATCCCCATCAAAATACCATCCACTTTTTTCCAGGAAATGGAACAAATACTCCTAAAATTTGAATGGAACCAGAAGAGACCCCGAATAGCCAGAGGAATATTGAGAAAGAAAAGCAAAGCTGGCGGCATCACAATTCTGGACTTCCAGCTCTATGACAAAGCTGTCATCAACAAGACAGTATGGTACTGGCACAAAAACAGACACATGGATCCATGGAACAGAATCGAGAGCCCAGAAATGGACCCTCAACTCTATGGTCAACTTATCTTTGACAGAGCAGGAAGGAATGTCCAATGGCAAAAAGAGAGTCTCTTCAACAACTGGTGTTGGGAGAATTGGACAGCCCCATGCAGAAGAATGACAGTGGACCATTTCCTGACACCACACACAAAAGTAGACTCCAAATGGTTGAAAGACCTCAATGTGAGACAGGAGTCCATCAAAATCCTAAAGGAGAACACAGGTAGCAAGCTCTTCGACCTCAGCCGCAGCAACTTCTTCCTAGAAACATCACCAAAGGCACGGGAAGCCAGGGCAAAAATGAACTATTGGGATTTCATCAAGATAAAAAGCTTTGGCACAGCAAAAGAAACAGTCCACAAAACCAAAAGACAACCGACAGAATGGGAGAAATTATTTGCAAATGACCTATCAGATAAAGGGCTACTACCCAATATGTATAAAAACTTATCAAACTCAACACCCAAAGAACAAATAATCCAATCAAGAAATAGGCAGAAGACATGAACAGAGATTTTTCCAAAGAAGACATCCAAATGGCCCACAGGCACATGAAAAAGTGCTCAACACGGCTCGGCATCAGGGAAATCCAAATCAAAACCTCAATGAGATACAACCTCACACCCGTCAGAATGGCTCAAATGAACAAGTCAGGGAACGACAGAGGTTGGCGGGGATGTGGAGAAAGGGGAACCCTCCTACACTGGTGGTGGGAATGCAAGCTGGTGCAACCCCTCTGGAAAAGTGTATGGAGTTTCCTCAAACAGTTATAATTAGAGCTACCATTCGATCCAGCAATTGCACTCCTGGGTATTTACCCCAAAGATACAAATGTAGGGACTCGAAGGGGTACGTGCACCCCATTGTTTCTAGCAGCAATGTCCACAATAGCCAAACTGTGGAAAGAGCCAAGATGTCCATCGACAGATGAATGGATAAAGAAGAGGTGGTATATATATACACAATGGACTATTACGCAGCCATCAAAAGGAATGAGGTGTTGCCATGGACAACGACGTGGATGGAACTGGAGGGTCCGACGATTAGTGAAATAAGTCAATCAGAGAAAGACATGTATCATATGACCTCACTGATATGAGGGATTCTTAATCTCAGGAACAGAGTGAGGCTTGCTGGAGTGGTCGGGGTGGGGGATGGGGTGGCTGGGTGATAGACTTTGGGGAGGGTATGAGCTACGGTGAGCGCTGTGAATTGTGTAAGACTGTTGAATCACAGATCTGTACTTCTGAAACAAATAACGCAACATATTTTAAGAATAAAGGAAAACAAGGAGACAGCAGGAGAGGAAGAATGAAGGGGAGTTAGTGAGAGGGGGAGACGGACCAGGAGAGATGATGGATTCTGAAAAAAAATCCGAGGTTTCTAGAGGGGAGGTGGGTCGGTGGATTGGTTTGACTGGTGATGGTTATTAAAGAGGGCACATTCTGCATGGAGCACTGTGTGTTAGGAACAAACAATGAATCATGGGACAGTACACCAAAACAAATGATGTAGTACATGGTGATTAACAAAGCAATACAAAACAAAGACTGTAATAAGAGATGAAGAAGGACACTATATCCTACTTAAAGGGTCTATCCAACAAGAAGATCTCACAATTGTAAATATCTACGCCCCGAACATGGGAGCATCCAATTATATAAGGCAATTAAGAAGAAAAGCAAAGAAACACATTGACCACCATACAATCATAGTGGGGGACTTTAACACCCCCCTGACTGAAATGGCCAGATCATCTAAGCAAAAGATCAACAAGGAAAAAAAGACTTTAAATGACACACTGGACCAAATGGACTTCACAGACATATTCAGAACGTTCCATCCCAATACAACGGAATACACATTCTTCTCTAGTGCCCATGGAACATTCTCCAGAATGGATCACATCCTAGGTCACAAATCAGGTCTCAACCGGTACCCAAAGATTGGGATCATTCCCTGCACATTTTCAGACCACAATGTTTTGAAACTAGAACTCAATCACAAGAGGAGAGTCGGAAAGAACTCAAATACATGGAGGCTAAAGAGCATCCTACGAAAGAATGAATGGGTCAACCAGGAAATTAAAGAAGAATCTAAAAAGTTCATGGAAACCAATGAAAATGAAAACTCAACTGTCCAAAATCTTTGGGATACAGCCAAGGCAGTCCTGCGAGGAAAGTATATAGCAATACAAGCCTTTCTCAAGAAACAAGAAAGGTCTCAAATACACACCCAACCCTACACCTAAAGGAGCTGGAGAAAGAACGGCAAATAAAGCCTAAACCCAGCAGGAGAAGAGAAATCATGCAGTTCAGAGCAGAAATCAATGAAATAGAACCCAGAAGAACAGTAGAAGTGATCAACGGAACTAGGAGCTGGTACTTTGAAAGAATTCACAAGATTGATACACCCCTGTCCAGGCTGATCAAAAAGAAAAGAGAAATGACCCAAATCAACAAAATCATGAATGAAAGAGGAGAGATCACAAACAACACCAAAGAAATACAAACAATTATAAGAACGTAATCTGAGCAACCCTAGGGCAGCAAATTCCATAACCTGGAAGAAATGGGTGCATTCCTAGAGATGTGTCAACTAACAAAAGTGACCCAGGAAGAAATAGAAAACATGAACAGTCCTATAACCACGAAGGCAATTGAAGTAGTCATCAAAAACCTCCCAAGAAACCAAAGCCCAGGGCCAGATGGTTTCCCAGGGGAATTCTATCAGACATTTAAAGAAGAATTAATACCTATTCTCCTGAAACTGTTCCAAACAATAGAAATGGAAGGAAAACTTCCAAACTCATTTATGAGGCCACCATTACCTTGATTCCAAAACCAGACAAAGATCCCATCAAAAAGGAGAATTAGAGACCAATATCCTTGATGAACATCGATGCAAAAATTCTCACCAAAATACTAGCCAAGAGGACCCAACAGTACATGAAAAGGAGTATTCACCATGACCAAGTGGGATTTATCCCTGGGCTGCAAGGCTGGTTCAACATCCGCAAATCAGTCAACGTGATCAAATACATTAACAAAAGAAAGAACGAGAATCATATGATCCTCCCAAGAGATGCAGAAAAAGCATTGGACAAAGTACAGCAACCTTTCTGGATCAAAACTCTTCAGAGTATAGGGACAGCGGGTACATACCTCAATATCATAAAAGCCATCTACGAAAACGCTACAGCGAATATCATTCTCAATGGGGAAAAGCTGAGATCTTTTCCCCTAAAGTCAGCAACGCGGCAGGGATAGCCACTCTCACCACTGCTATTCAACATAGTATTAGAAGTCCTAGCCACAGCAATCAGACAACAAAAAGTAATCCAAGGCATCCAAATCGGCAGAGAGGAAGTCAAACTCTCACTCTTGGCAGATGATATGATACTTTATGTGGAAAACCCAAAAGACTCCACCCCAAAACTGCTAGAACTCACACAGCAATTCCGTCAAGTAGCAGGCTATAAAATCAATGCACAGGAATCAGTGGCATTCCTATACAACAACAACAAGACAGAAGAGAGACAAATCAAGGAGTCGATCCCATTCACAACTGCACCCAAAACCAGAAGAGACCTAGGAATATATTGAACCCAAGAGGCAAGGGATCTGTACTCAGAAAACAACAAAATACGCAGGAAAGAAATTGAAGAAGACACAAAGAAACGGAAAAACGTTCCATGCTCATGGATTGGGAGAACCAACATTGTGAAGAGGTCAATGCTACCTAGAGCAATCTACACATGCAATGCAATCCCCATCAAAATACCATCCACTTTTTTCCACGAAATGGAACAAATAATCCTAAAATTTGAATGGAACCTGAAGAGACCCCGAGTAGCCAGAGGAATATTGAGAAAGAAAAGCAAAGCTGGCGGCATCACAATTCTGGACTTCCAGCTCTATGACAAAGCTGTCATCATCAAGACCGTATGGTACTGGCACAAAAACAGACACATGGATCCATGGAACAGAATCGAGAGCCCAGAAATGGACCCTCAACTCTATGGTCAACTTATCTTTGACAGAGCAGGAAGGAATGTCCAATGGCAAAAAGAGAGTCTCTTCAACAACTGGTGTTGGGAGAATTGGACAGCCCCATGCAGAAGAATGACACTGGACCATTTCCTGACACCACACACAGAAGTAGACGCCAAATGGTTGAAAGACCTCAATGTGAGACAGGAGTCCATCAAAATCCTAAAGGAGGACACAGGTAGCAAGCTCTTCGACCTCAGCCGCAGCAACTTCTTCCTAGAAACATCACCAAAGGCACGGGAAGCCAGGGCAAAAATGAACGATTGGGATTTCATCAAGATAAAAAGCTTTGGCACAGCAAAAGAAACAGTCCACAAAACCAAAAGACAACCGACAGAATGGGAGAAATTATTTGCAAATGACCTATCAGATAAAGGGCTACTATCCAATATGTATAAAAACTTATCAAACTCAACACCCAAAGAACAAATAATCCAATCAAGAAATAGGCAGAAGACATGAACAGACATTTTTCCAAAGAAGACATCCAAATGGCCCACAGGCACATGAAAAAGTGCTCAACACGGCTCGGCATCAGGGAAATCCAAATCAAAACCTCAATGAGATACCACCTCACACCCGTCAGAATGGCTCAAATGAACAAGTCAGGGAACGACAGAGGTTGGCGGGGATGTGGAGAAAGGGGAACCCTCCTACACTGGTGGTGGGAATGCAAGCTGGTGCAACCCCTCTGGAAAAGTGTATGTAGGTTCCTCAAACAGTTAAATTAGAGCTACCATTCGATCCAGCAATTGCACTCCTGGGTATTTACCCCAAAGATACAAATGTAGGGACCCGAAGCGGTACGTGCACCCCATTGTTTATAGCAGCAATATCCACAATAGCCAAACGGTGGAAAGAGCCAAGATGTCCATCGACAGATGAATGGATAAAGAAGAGGTGGTATATATATACACAATGGATTATTACGCAGCCATCAAAAGGAAGGAGGTGTTGCCATGGACAACGACGTGGATGGAACTGGAGGGTCCGACGATTAGTGAAATAAGTCAATCAGAGAAAGACATGTATCATATGACCTCACTGATATGAGGGATTCTTAATCTCAGGAACAGAGTGAGGCTTGCTGGAGTGGTCGGGGGGGGGATGGGGTGGCTGGGTGATAGACTTTGGGGAGGGTATGAGCTACGGTGAGCGCTGTGAATTGTGTAAGACTGTTGAATCACAGATCTGTACTTCTGAAACAAATAACGCAACATATTTTAAGAATAAAGGAAAACAAGGAGACAGCAGGAGAGGAAGAATGAAGGGGAGTTAGTGAGAGGGGGAGACGGACCAGGAGAGATGATGGATTCTGAAAAAAAATCCGAGGTTTCTAGAGGGGAGGTGGGTCGGTGGATTGGTTTGACTGGTGATGGTTATTAAAGAGGGCACATTCTGCATGGAGCACTGTGTGTTAGGAACAAACAATGAATCATGGGACAGTACACCAAAACAAATGATGTAGTACATGGTGATTAACAAAGCAATAAAAAACAAAGACTGTAATAAGAGATGAAGAAGGACACTATATCCTACTTAAAGGGTCTATCCAACAAGAAGATCTCACAATTGTAAATATCTATGCCCCGAACATGGGAGCATCCAATTATATAAGGCAATTAAGAAGAAAAGCAAAGAAACACATTGACCACCATACAATCATAGTGGGGGACTTTAACACCCCCCTGACTGAAATGGCCAGATCATCTAAGCAAAAGATCAACAAGGAAAGAAAGACTTTAAATGACACACTGGACCAAATGGACTTCACAGACATATTCAGAACGTTCCATCCCAATGCAACGGAATACACATTCTTCTCTAGTGCCCATGGAACATTCTCCAGAATGGATCACATCCTAGGTCACAAATCAGGTCTCAACCGGTACCCAAAGATTGGGATCATTCCCTGCACATTTTCAGACCACAATGTTTTGAAACTAGAACTCAATCACAAGAGGAGAGTCGGAAAGAACTCAAATACATGGAGGCTAAAGAGCATCCTACGAAAGAATGAATGGGTCAACCAGGAAATTAAAGAAGAATTTAAAAAGTTCATGGAAACCAATGAAAATGAAAACTCAACTGTCCAAAATCTTTGGGATACAGCCAAGGCAGTCCTGCGAGGAAAGTATATAGCAATACAAGCCTTTCTCAAGAAACAAGAAAGGTCTCAAATACACACCCAACCCTACACCTAAAGGAGCTGGAGAAAGAACGGCAAATAAAGCCTAAACCCAGCAGGAGAAGAGAAATCATGCAGTTCAGAGCAGAAATCAATGAAATAGAACCCAGAAGAACAGTAGAAGTGATCAACGGAACTAGGAGCTGGTACTTTGAAAGAATTCACAAGATTGATACACCCCTGTCCAGGCTGATCAAAAAGAAAAGAGAAATGACCCAAATCAACAAAATCATGAATGAAAGAGGAGAGATCACAAACAACACCAAAGAAATACAAACAATTATAAGAACGTAATCTGAGCAACCCTAGGGCAGCAAATTCCATAACCTGGAAGAAATGGGTGCATTCCTAGAGATGTGTCAACTAACAAAACTGACCCAGGAAGAAATAGAAAACATGAACAGTCCTATAACCACGAAGGCAATTGAAGTAGTCATCAAAAACCTCCCAAGAAACCAAAGCCCAGGGCCAGATGGTTTCCCAGGGGAATTCTATCAGACATTTAAAGAAGAATTAATACCTATTCTCCTGAAACTGTTCCAAACAATAGAAATGGAAGGAAAACTTCCAAACTCATTTATGAGGCCACCATTACCTTGATTCCAAAACCAGACAAAGATCCCATCAAAAAGGAGAATTAGAGACCAATATCCTTGATGAACATCGATGCAAAAATTCTCACCAAAATACTAGCCAAGAGGACCCAACAGTACATGAAAAGGAGTATTCACCATGACCAAGTGGGATTTATCCCTGGGCTGCAAGGCTGGTTCAACATCCGCAAATCAGTCAACGTGATCAAATACATTAACAAAAGAAAGAACGAGAATCATATGATCCTCCCAAGAGATGCAGAAAAAGCATTGGACAAAGTACAGCACCCTTTCTGGATCAAAACTCTTCAGAGTATAGGGACAGCGGGTACATACCTCAATATCATAAAAGCCATCTACGAAAACCCTACAACGAATATCATTCTCAATGGGGAAAAGCTGAGATCTTTTCCCCTAAAGTCAGCAACGCGGCAGGGATAGCCACTCTCACCACTGCTATTCAACATAGTATTAGAAGTCCTAGCCACAGCAATCAGACAACAAAAAGTAATCCAAGGCATCCAAATCGGCAGAGAGGAAGTCAAACTCTCACTCTTGGCAGATGATATGATACTTTATGTGGAAAACCCAAAAGACTCCACCCCAAAACTGCTAGAACTCACACAGCAATTCCGTCAAGTAGCAGGCTATAAAATCAATGCACAGGAATCAGTGGCATTCCTATACAACAACAACAAGACAGAAGAGAGACAAATCAAGGAGTCGATCCCATTCACAACTGCACCCAAAACCAGAAGAGACCTAGGAATATATTCATCCCAAGAGGCAAGGGATCTGTACTCAGAAAACTACAAAATACGCAGGAAAGAAATTGAAGAAGACACAAAGAAACGGAAAAACGTTCCATGCTCATGGATTGGGAGAACCAACATTGTGAAGAGGTCAATGCTACCTAGAGCAATCTACACATGCAATGCAATCCCCATCAAAATAGCATCCACTTTTTTCCACGAAATGGAACAAATAATCCTAAAATTTGAATGGAACCTGTAGAGACCCCGAGTAGCCAGAGGAATATTGAGAAAGAAAAGCAAAGCTGGCGGCATCACAATTCTGGACTTCCAGCTCTATGACAAAGCTGTCATCATCAAGACAGTATGGTACTGGCACAAAAACAGACACATGGATCCATGGAACAGAATCGAGAGCCCAGAAATGGACCCTCAACTCTATGGTCAACTTATCTTTGACAAAGCAGGAAGGAATGTCCAATGGCAAAAAGAGAGTCTCTTCAACAACTGGTGTTGGGAGAATTGGACAGCCCCATGCAGAAGAATGACACTGGACCATTTCCTGACACCACACACAGAAGTAGACGCCAAATGGTTGAAAGACCTCAATGTGAGACAGGAGTCCATCAAAATCCTAAAGGAGAACACAGGTAGCAAGCTCTTCGACCTCAGCCGCAGCAACTTCTTCCTAGAAACATCACCAAAGGCACGGGAAGCCAGGGCAAAAATGAACTATTGGGATTTCATCAAGATAAAAAGCTTTGGCACAGCAAAAGAAAAAGTCCACAAAACCAAAAGACAACCGACAGAATGGGAGAAATTATTTGCAAATGACCTATCAGATAAAGGGCTACTACCCAATATGTATAAAAACTTATCAAACTCAACACCCAAAGAACAAATAATCCAATCAAGAAATAGGCAGAAGACATGAACAGACATTTTTCCAAAGAAGACATCCAAATGGCCCACAGGCACATGAAAAAGTGCTCAACACGGCTCGGCATCAGGGAAATCCAAATCCAAACCTCAATGAGATACCACCTCACACCCGTCAGAATGGCTCAAATGAACAAGTCAGGGAACGACAGAGGTTGGCGGGGATGTGGAGAAAGGGGAACCCTCCTACACTGGTGGTGGGAATGCAAGCTGGTGCAACCCCTCTGGAAAAGTGTATGGAGGTTCCTCAAACAGTTATAATTAGAGCTACCATTCGATCCAGCAATTGCACTCCTGGGTATTTACCCCAAAGATACAAATGTAGGGACCTGAAGCGGTACGTGCACCTCATTGTTTATAGCAGCAATGTCCACAATAGCCAAACTGTGGAAACAGCCAAGATGTCCATCGACAGATGAATGGATAAAGAAGAGGTGGTATATATATACACAATGGACTATTACGCAGCCATCAAAAGGAATGAGATGTTGCCATGGACAACGACGTGGATGGAACTGGAGGGTCCGACGATTAGTGAAATAAGTCAATCAGAGAAAGACATGTATCATATGACCCCACTGATATGAGGGATTCTTAATCTCAGGAACAGAGTGAGGCTTGCTGGAGTGGTCGGGGGTGGGAGGGATGGGGTGGCTGGGTGATAGACATTGGGGAGGGTATGAGCTACGGTGAGCGCTGTGAATTGTGTAAGACTGTTGATTCACAGATCTGTACTTCTGAAACAATGCAACATATTTTAAGAATAAAGGAAAAGAAGGAGACAGCAGGAGTGGAAGAATGAAGGGGAGTTAGTGAGAGGATGAGACGGACCAGGAGAGATGATGGGTTCTGAAAAAAAATCTGAGGTTTCTAGAGGGGAGGTGGGTCGGGGGATTGGTTAGCCTGGTGGTGGGTATTAAAGAGGGCACATTCTCCATGGAGCACTGTGTGTTAGGAACAAACAATGAATCATGGGACACTACACCAAAACAAATGATGTACTCCATGGTGATTAACAAAGCAATAAAAAACAAAAACTGTAATAAGAGATGAAGAAGGACACTATATCCTACTTAGTGGGTCTATCCAACAAGAAGATCTCACAATTGTAAATATCTATGCCCCGAACATGGGAGCATCCAATTATATAAGGCAATTAAGAAGAAAAGAAAAAAACACATTGACCACCATACAATCATAGTGGGGGACTTTAACACCCCCCCTGACTGAAATGGCCAGATCATCTAAGCAAAAGATCAACAAGGAAATAAAGACTTTAAATGACACACTGGACCAAATGGACTTCACAGACATATTCAGAACGTTCCATCCCAATGCAACGGAATACACATTCTTCTCTAGTGCCCATGGAACATTCTCCAGAATGGATCACATCCTAGGTCACAAATCAGGTCTCAACCGGTACCCAAAGATTGGGATCATTCCCTGCACATTTTCAGACCACAATGTTTTGAAACTAGAACTCAATCACAAGAGGAGAGTCGGAAAGAACTCAAATACATGGAGGCTAAAGAGCATCCTACGAAAGAATTAATGGGTCAACCAGGAAATTAAAGAAGAATTTAAAAAGTTCATGGAAACCAATGAAAATGAAAACTCAACTGTCCAAAATCTTTGGGATACAGCCAAGGCAGTCCTGCGAGGAAAGTATATAGCAATACAAGCCTTTCTCAAGAAACAAGAAAGGTCTCAAATACACACCCAACCCTACACCTAAAGGAGCTGGAGAAAGAACGGCAAATAAAGCCTAAACCCAGCAGGAGAAGAGAAATCATGCAGTTCAGAGCAGAAATCAATGAAATAGAACCCAGAAGAACAGTAGAAGTGATCAACGGAACTAGGAGCTGGTACTTTGAAAGAATTCACAAGATTGATACACCCCTGTCCAGGCTGATCAAAAAGAAAAGAGAAATGACCCAAATCAACAAAATCATGAATGAAAGAGGAGAGATCACAAACAACACCAAAGAAATACAAACAATTATAAGAACGTAATCTGAGCAACCCTAGGGCAGCAAATTCCATAACCTGGAAGAAATGGGTGCATTCCTAGAGATGTGTCAACTAACAAAACTGACCCAGGAAGAAATAGAAAACATGAACAGTCCTATAACCACGAAGGCAATTGAAGTAGTCATCAAAAACCTCCCAAGAAACCAAAGCCCAGGGCCAGATGGTTTCCCAGGGGAATTCTATCAGACATTTAAAGAAGAATTAATACCTATTCTCCTGAAACTGTTCCAAACAATAGAAATGGAAGGAAAACTTCCAAACTCATTTATGAGGCCACCATTACCTTGATTCCAAAACCAGACAAAGATCCCATCAAAAAGGAGAATTAGAGACCAATATCCTTGATGAACATCGATGCAAAAATTCTCACCAAAATACTAGCCAAGAGGACCCAACAGTACATGAAAAGGAGTATTCACCATGACCAAGTGGGATTTATCCCTGGGCTGCAAGGCTGGTTCAACATCCGCAAATCAGTCAACGTGATCAAATACATTAACAAAAGAAAGAACGAGAATCATATGATCCTCTCAATAGATGCAGAAAAAGCATTGGACAAAGTACAGCACCCTTTCTGGATCAAAACTCTTCAGAGTATAGGGACAGCGGGTACATACCTCAATATCATAAAAGCCATCTACGAAAACGCTACAGCGAATATCATTCTCAATGGGGAAAAGCTGAGATCTTTTCCCCTAAAGTCAGCAACGCGGCAGGGATAGCCACTCTCACCACTGCTATTCAACATAGTATTAGAAGTCCTAGCCACAGCAATCAGACAACAAAAAGTAATCCAAGGCATCCAAATCGGCAGAGAGGAAGTCAAACTCTCACTCTTGGCAGATGATATGATACTTTATGTGGAAAACCCAAAAGACTCCACCCCAAAACTGCTAGAACTCACACAGCAATTCCGTCAAGTAGCAGGCAATAAAATCAATGCACAGGAATCAGTGGCATTCCTATACACCAACAACAAGACAGAAGAGAGACAAATCAAGGAGTCGATCCCATTCACAACTGCACCCAAAACCAGAAGAGAACTAGGAATATATTCATCCCAAGAGGCAAAGGATCTGTACTCAGAAAACTACAAAATACGCAGGAAAGAAATTGAAGAAGACACAAAGAAACGGAAAAACGTTCCATGCTCATGGATTCGGAGAACCAACATTGTGAAGAGGTCAATGCTACCTAGAGCAATCTACACATGCAATGCAATCCCCATCAAAATACCATCCACTTTTTTCCAGGAAATGGAACAAATAATCCTAAAATTTGAATGGAACCAGAAGAGACCCCGAATAGCCAGAGGAATATTGAGAAAGAAAAGCAAAGCTGGCGGCATCACAATTCTGGACTTCCAGCTCTATGACAAAGCTGTCATCATCAAGACAGTATGGTACTGGCACAAAAACAGACACATGGATCCATGGAACAGAATCGAGAGCCCAGAAATGGACCCTCAACTCTATGGTCAACTTATCTTTGACAGAGCAGGAAGGAATGTCCAATGGCAAAAAGAGAGTCTCTTCAACAACTGGTGTTGGGAGAATTGGACAGCCCCATGCAGAAGAATGACAGTGGACCATTTCCTGACACCACACAGAAAAGTAGACTCCAAATGGTTGAAAGACCTCAATGTGAGACAGGAGTCCATCAAAATCCTAAAGGAGAACACAGGTAGCAAGCACTTCGACCTCAGCCGCAGCAACTTCTTCCTAGAAACATCACCAAAGGCACGGGAAGCCAGGGCAAAAATGAACTATTGGGATTTCATCAAGATAAAAAGCTTTGGCACAGCAAAAGAAACAGTCCACAAAACCAAAAGACAACCGACAGAATGGGAGAAATTATTTGCAAATGACCTATCAGATAAAGGGCTACTACCCAATATGTATAAAAACTTATCAAACTCAACACCCAAAGAACAAATAATCCAATCAAGAAATAGGCAGAAGACATGAACAGACATTTTTCCAAAGAAGACATCCAAATGGCCCACAGGCACATGAAAAAGTGCTCAACACGGCTTGGCATCAGAGAAATCCAAATGAAAACCTCAATGAGATACCACCTCACACCCGTCAGAATGGCTCAAATGAACAAGTCAGGGAAAGACAGAGTTTGGCGGGGATGTGGAGATAGGGGAACCCGCCGACACTGGTGGTGGGAATGCAAGCTGCTGCAACCCCTCTGGAAAACAGTATGGAGGTTCCTCACACAGTTGAAATTAGAGCTACCATTCGATCCAACATTTGCACTCCTGGGTATTTACCCCAAAGATACAAATGTAGGGACCCGAAGCGGTACGTGCACCCCATTGTTTATAGCAGCAATGTCCACAATAGCCAAACTGTGGAAACAGCCAAGATGTCCATCGACAGATGAATGGATAAAGAAGAGGTGATATATATATACACAATGGACTATTACGCAGCCATCAAAAGGAATGAGATGTTGCCATGGACAACGACGTGGATGGAACTGGAGGGTCCGACGATTAGTGAAATAAGTCAATCAGAGAAAGACATGTATCATATGACCCCAGTGATATGAGGGATTCTTAATCTCAGGAACAGAGTGAGGCTTGCTGGAGTGGTCGGGGGTGGGAGCGATGGGGTGGCTGGGTGATAGACATTGGGGAGGGTATGAGCTACGGTGAGCGCTGTGAATTGTGTAAGACTGTTGAATCACAGATCTGTACTTCTGAAACAACGCAACATATTTTAAGAATAAAGGAAAAGAAGGAGACAGCAGGAGTGGAAGAATGAAGGGGAGTTAGTGAGAGGATGAGACGGACCAGGAGAGATGATGGGTTCTGAAAAAAAATCTGAGGTTTCTAGAGGGGAGGTGGGTCGGGGGATTGTTTAGCCTGGTGGTGGGTATTAAAGAGGGCACATTCTACATGGAGCACTGTGTGTTAGGAACAAACAATGAATCATGGGACACTACACCAAAACAAATGATGTACTCCATGGTGATTAACAAAGCAATAAAAAACAAAGACTGTAATAAGAGATGAAGAAGGACACTATATCCTACTTAATGGGTCTATCCAACAAGAAGATCTCACAATTGTAAATATCTATGCTCCGAACATGGGAGCATCCAATTATATAAGGCAATTAAGAAGAAAAGCAAAGAAACACATTGACCACCATACAATCATAGTGGGGGACTTTAACACCCCCCTGACTGAAATGGCCAGATCATCTAAGCAAAAGATCAACAAGGAAATAAAGACTTTAAATGACACACTGGACCAAATGGACTTCACAGACATATTCAGAACGTTCCATCCCAATGCAACGGAATACACATTCTTCTCTAGTGCCCATGGAACATTCTCCAGAATGGATCACATCCTAGGTCACAAATCAGGTCTCAACCGGTACCCAAAGATTGGGATCATTCCCTGCACATTTTCAGACCACAATGTTTTGAAACTAGAACTCAATCACAAGAGGAGAGTCGGAAAGAACTCAAATACATGGAGGCTAAAGAGCATCCTACGAAAGAATGAATGGGTCAACCAGGAAATTAAAGAAGAATTTAAAAAGTTCATGGAAACCAATGAAAATGAAAACTCAACTGTCCAAAATCTTTGGGATACAGCCAAGGCAGTCCTGCGAGGAAAGTATATAGCAATACAAGCCTTTCTCAAGAAACAAGAAAGGTCTCAAATACACACCCAACCCTACACCTAAAGGAGCTGGAGAAAGAACGGCAAATAAAGCCTAAACCCAGCAGGAGAAGAGAAATCATGCAGTTCAGAGCAGAAATCAATGAAATAGAACCCAGAAGAACAGTAGAAGTGATCAACGGAACTAGGAGCTGGTACTTTGAAAGAATTCACAAGATTGATACACCCCTGTCCAGGCTGATCAAAAAGAAAAGAGAAATGACCCAAATCAACAAAATCATGAATGAAAGAGGAGAGATCACAAACAACACCAAAGAAATACAAACAATTATAAGAACGTAATCTGAGCAACCCTAGGGCAGCAAATTCCATAACCTGGAAGAAATGGGTGCATTCCTAGAGATGTGTCAACTAACAAAACTGACCCAGGAAGAAATAGAAAACATGAACAGTCCTATAACCACGAAGGCAATTGAAGTAGTCATCAAAAACCTCCCAAGAAACCAAAGCCCAGGGCCAGATGGTTTCCCAGGGGAATTCTATCAGACATTTAAAGAAGAATTAATACCTATTCTCCTGAAACTGTTCCAAACAATAGAAATGGAAGGAAAACTTCCAAACTCATTTATGAGGCCACCATTACCTTGATTCCAAAACCAGACAAAGATCCCATCAAAAAGGAGAATTAGAGACCAATATCCTTGATGAACATCGATGCAAAAATTCTCACCAAAATACTAGCCAAGAGGACCCAACAGTACATGAAAAGGAGTATTCACCATGACCAAGTGGGATTTATCCCTGGGCTGCAAGGCTGGTTCAACATCCGCAAATCAGTCAACGTGATCAAATACATTAACAAAAGAAAGAACGAGAATCATATGATCCTCCCAAGAGATGCAGAAAAAGCATTGGACAAAGTACAGCAACCTTTCTGGATCAAAACTCTTCAGAGTATAGGGACAGCGGGTACATACCTCAATATCATAAAAGCCATCTACGAAAACGCTACAGCGAATATCATTCTCAATGGGGAAAAGCTGAGATCTTTTCCCCTAAAGTCAGCAACGCGGCAGGGATAGCCACTCTCACCACTGCTATTCAACATAGTATTAGAAGTCCTAGCCACAGCAATCAGACAACAAAAAGTAATCCAAGGCATCCAAATCGGCAGAGAGGAAGTCAAACTCTCACTCTTGGCAGATGATATGATACTTTATGTGGAAAACCCAAAAGACTCCACCCCAAAACTGCTAGAACTCACACAGCAATTCCGTCAAGTAGCAGGCTATAAAATCAATGCACAGGAATCAGTGGCATTCCTATACAACAACAACAAGACAGAAGAGAGACAAATCAAGGAGTCGATCCCATTCACAACTGCACCCAAAACCAGAAGAGACCTAGGAATATATTGAACCCAAGAGGCAAGGGATCTGTACTCAGAAAACAACAAAATACGCAGGAAAGAAATTGAAGAAGACACAAAGAAACGGAAAAACGTTCCATGCTCATGGATTGGGAGAACCAACATTGTGAAGAGGTCAATGCTACCTAGAGCAATCTACACATGCAATGCAATCCCCATCAAAATACCATCCACTTTTTTCCACGAAATGGAACAAATAATCCTAAAATTTGAATGGAACCTGAAGAGACCCCGAGTAGCCAGAGGAATATTGAGAAAGAAAAGCAAAGCTGGCGGCATCACAATTCTGGACTTCCAGCTCTATGACAAAGCTGTCATCATCAAGACAGTATGGTACTGGCACAAAAACAGACACATGGATCCATGGAACAGAATCGAGAGCCCAGAAATGGACCCTCAACTCTATGGTCAACTTATCTTTGACAGAGCAGGAAGGAATGTCCAATGGCAAAAAGAGAGTCTCTTCAACAACTGGTGTTGGGAGAATTGGACAGCCCCATGCAGAAGAATGACACTGGACCATTTCCTGACACCACACACAGAAGTAGAAGCCAAATGGTTGAAAGACCTCAATGTGAGACAGGAGTCCATCAAAATCCTAAAGGAGGACACAGGTAGCAAGCTCTTCGACCTCAGCCGCAGCAACTTCTTCCTAGAAACATCACCAAAGGCACGGGAAGCCAGGGCAAAAATGAACTATTGGGATTTCATCAAGATAAAAAGCTTTGGCACAGCAAAAGAAACAGTCCACAAAACCAAAAGACAACCGACAGAATGGGAGAAATTATTTGCAAATGACCTATCAGATAAAGGGCTACTATCCAATATGTATAAAAACTTATCAAACTCAACACCCAAAGAACAAATAATCCAATCAAGAAATAGGCAGAAGACATGAACAGACATTTTTCCAAAGAAGACATCCAAATGGCCCACAGGCACATGAAAAAGTGCTCAACACGGCTCGGCATCAGGGAAATCCAAATCAAAACCTCAATGAGATACCACCTCACACCCGTCAGAATGGCTCAAATGAACAAGTCAGGGAACGACAGAGGTTGGCGGGGATGTGGAGAAAGGGGAACCCTCCTACACTGGTGGTGGGAATGCAAGCTGGTGCAACCCCTCTGGAAAAGTGTATGTAGGTTCCTCAAACAGTTAAATTAGAGCTACCATTCGATCCAGCAATTGCACTCCTGGGTATTTACCCCATAGATACAAATGTAGGGACCCGAAGCGGTACGTGCACCCCATTGTTTATAGCAGCAATATCCACAATAGCCAAACGGTGGAAAGAGCCAAGATGTCCATCGACAGATGAATGGATAAAGAAGAGGTGGTATATATATACACAATGGATTATTACGCAGCCATCAAAAGGAATGAGGTGTTGCCATGGACAACGACGTGGATGGAACTGGAGGGTCCGACGATTAGTGAAATAAGTCAATCAGAGAAAGACATGTATCATATGACCTCACTGATATGAGGGATTCTTAATCTCAGGAACAGAGTGAGGCTTGCTGGAGTGGTCGGGGGGGGGATGGGGTGGCTGGGTGATAGACTTTGGGGAGGGTATGAGCTACGGTGAGCGCTGTGAATTGTGTAAGACTGTTGAATCACAGATCTGTACTTCTGAAACAAATAACGCAACATATTTTAAGAATAAAGGAAAACAAGGAGACAGCAGGAGAGGAAGAATGAAGGGGAGTTAGTGAGAGGGGGAGACGGACCAGGAGAGATGATGGATTCTGAAAAAAAATCCGAGGTTTCTAGAGGGGAGGTGGGTCGGTGGATTGGTTTGACTGGTGATGGTTATTAAAGAGGGCACATTCTGCATGGAGCACTGTGTGTTAGGAACAAACAATGAATCATGGGACAGTACACCAAAACAAATGATGTAGTACATGGTGATTAACAAAGCAATAAAAAACAAAGACTGTAATAAGAGATGAAGAAGGACACTATATCCTACTTAAAGGGTCTATCCAACAAGAAGATCTCACAATTGTAAATATCTATGCCCCGAACATGGGAGCATCCAATTATATAAGGCAATTAAGAAGAAAAGCAAAGAAACACATTGACCACCATACAATCATAGTGGGGGACTTTAACACCCCCCTGACTGAAATGGCCAGATCATCTAAGCAAAAGATCAACAAGGAAATAAAGACTTTAAATGACACACTGGACCAAATGGACTTCACAGACATATTCAGAACGTTCCATCCCAATGCAACGGAATACACATTCTTCTCTAGTGCCCATGGAACATTCTCCAGAATGGATCACATCCTAGGTCACAAATCAGGTCTCAACCGGTACCCAAAGATTGGGATCATTCCCTGCACATTTTCAGACCACAATGTTTTGAAACTAGAACTCAATCACAAGAGGAGAGTCGGAAAGAACTCAAATACATGGAGGCTAAAGAGCATCCTACGAAAGAATGAATGGGTCAACCAGGAAATTAAAGAAGAATTTAAAAAGTTCATGGAAACCAATGAAAATGAAAACTCAACTGTCCAAAATCTTTGGGATACAGCCAAGGCAGTCCTGCGAGGAAAGTATATAGCAATACAAGCCTTTCTCAAGAAACAAGAAAGGTCTCAAATACACACCCAACCCTACACCTAAAGGAGCTGGAGAAAGAACGGCAAATAAAGCCTAAACCCAGCAGGAGAAGAGAAATCATGCAGTTCAGAGCAGAAATCAATGAAATAGAACCCAGAAGAACAGTAGAAGTGATCAACGGAACTAGGAGCTGGTACTTTGAAAGAATTCACAAGATTGATACACCCCTGTCCAGGCTGATCAAAAAGAAAAGAGAAATGACCCAAATCAACAAAATCATGAATGAAAGAGGAGAGATCACAAACAACACCAAAGAAATACAAACAATTATAAGAACGTAATCTGAGCAACCCTAGGGCAGCAAATTCCATAACCTGGAAGAAATGGGTGCATTCCTAGAGATGTGTCAACTAACAAAACTGACCCAGGAAGAAATAGAAAACATGAACAGTCCTATAACCACGAAGGCAATTGAAGTAGTCATCAAAAACCTCCCAAGAAACCAAAGCCCAGGGCCAGATGGTTTCCCAGGGGAATTCTATCAGACATTTAATGAAGAATTAATACCTATTCTCCTGAAACTGTTCCAAACAATAGAAATGGAAGGAAAACTTCCAAACTCATTTATGAGGCCACCATTACCTTGATTCCAAAACCAGACAAAGATCCCATCAAAAAGGAGAATTAGAGACCAATATCCTTGATGAACATCGATGCAAAAATTCTCACCAAAATACTAGCCAAGAGGACCCAACAGTACATGAAAAGGAGTATTCACCATGACCAAGTGGGATTTATCCCTGGGCTGCAAGGCTGGTTCAACATCCGCAAATCAGTCAACGTGATCAAATACATTAACAAAAGAAAGAACGAGAATCATATGATCCTCTCAATAGATGCAGAAAAAGCATTGGACAAAGTACAGCACCCTTTCTGGATCAAAACTCTTCAGAGTATAGGGACAGCGGGTACATACCTCAATATCATAAAAGCCATCTACGAAAACGCTACAGCGAATATCATTCTCAATGGGGAAAAGCTGAGATCTTTTCCCCTAAGGTCAGCAACGCGGCAGGGATAGCCACTCTCACCACTGCTATTCAACATAGTATTAGAAGTCCTAGCCACAGCAATCAGACAACAAAAAGTAATCCAAGGCATCCAAATCGGCAGAGAGGAAGTCAAACTCTCACTCTTGGCAGATGATATGATACTTTATGTGGAAAACCCAAAAGACTCCACCCCAAAACTGCTAGAACTCACACAGCAATTCCGTCATGTAGCAGGCTATAAAATCAATGCACAGGAATCAGTGGCATTCCTATACACCAACAACAAGACAGAAGAGAGACAAATCAAGGAGTCGATCCCATTCACAACTGCACCCAAAACCAGAAGAGACCTAGGAATATATTCATCCCAAGAGGCAAAGGATCTGTACTCAGAAAACTACAAAATACGCAGGAAAGAAATTGAAGAAGACACAAAGAAACGGAAAAACGTTCCATGCTCATGGATTGGGAGAACCAACATTGTGAAGAGGTCAATGCTACCTAGAGCAATCTACACATGCAATGCAATCCCCATCAAAATACCATCCACTTTTTTCCAGGAAATGGAACAAATACTCCTAAAATTTGAATGGAACCAGAAGAGACCCCGAATAGCCAGAGGAATATTGAGAAAGAAAAGCAAAGCTGGCGGCATCACAATTCTGGACTTCCAGCTCTATGACAAAGCTGTCATCATCAAGACAGTATGGTACTGGCACAAAAACAGACACATGGATCCATGGAACAGAATCGAGAGCCCAGAAATGGACCCTCAACTCTATGGTCAACTTATCTTTGACAGAGCAGGAAGGAATGTCCAATGGCAAAAGAGAGTCTCTTCAACAACTGGTGTTGGGAGAATTGGACAGCCCCATGCAGAAGAATGACAGTGGACCATTTCCTGACACCACACACAAAAGTAGACTCCAAATGGTTGAAAGACCTCAATGTGAGACAGGAGTCCATCAAAATCCTAAAGGAGAACACAGGTAGCAAGCACTTCGACCTCAGCCGCAGCAACTTCTTCCTAGAAACATCACCAAAGGCACGGGAAGCCAGGGCAAAAATGAACTATTGGGATTTCATCAAGATAAAAAGCTTTGGCACAGCAAAAGAAACAGTCCACAAAACCAAAAGACAACCGACAGAATGGGAGAAATTATTTGCAAATGACCTATCAGATAAAGGGCTACTACCCAATATGTATAAAAACTTATCAAACTCAACACCCAAAGAACAAATAATCCAATCAAGAAATAGGCAGAAGCCATGAACAGACATTTTTCCAAAGAAGACATCCAAATGGCCCACAGGCACATGAAAAAGTGCTCAACACGGCTTGGCATCAGAGAAATCCAAATGAAAACCTCAATGAGATACCACCTCAGACCCGTCAGAATGGCTCAAATGAACAAGACAGGGAACGACAGAGTTTGGCGGGGATGTGGAGATAGGGGAACCCGCCGACACTGGTGGTGGGAATGCAAGCTGCTGCAACCCCTCTGGAAAACAGTATGGAGGTTCCTCACACAGTTGAAATTAGAGCTACCATTCGATCCAACATTTGCACTCCTGGGTATTTACCCCAAAGATACAAATGTAGGGACCCGAAGCGGTACGTGCACCCCATTGTTTATAGCAGCAATGTCCACAATAGCCAAACTGTGGAAACAGCCAAGATGTCCATCGACAGATGAATGGATAAAGAAGAGGTGGTATATATATACACAATGGACTATTACGCAGCCATCAAAAGGAATGAGATGTTGCCATGGACAACGACGTGGATGGAACTGGAGGGTCCGACGATTAGTGAAATAAGTCAATCAGAGAAAGACATGTATCATATGACCCCACTGATATGAGGGATTCTTAATCTCAGGAACAGAGTGAGGCTTGCTGGAGTGGTCGGGGGTGGGAGCGATGGGGTGGCTGGGTGATAGACATTGGGGAGGGTATGAGCTACGGTGAGCGCTGTGAATTGTGTAAGACTGTTGAATCACAGATCGGTACTTCTGAAACAACGCAACATATTTTAAGAATAAAGGAAAAGAAGGAGACAGCAGGAGTGGAAGAATGAAGGGGAGTTAGTGAGAGGATGAGACGGACCAGGAGAGATGATGGGTTCTGAAAAAAAATCTGAGGTTTCTAGAGGGGAGGTGGGTCGGGGGATTGTTTAGCCTGGTGGTGGGTATTAAAGAGGGCACATTCTCCATGGAGCACTGTGTGTTAGGAACAAACAATGAATCATGGGACACTACACCAAAACAAATTATGTACTCCATGGTTATTAACAAAGCAATAAAAAACAAAGACTGTAATAAGAGATGAAGAAGGACACTATATCCTACTTAGTGGGTCTATCCAACAAGAAGATCTCACAATTGTAAATATCTATGCCCCGAACATGGGAGCATCCAATTATATAAGGCAATTAAGAAGAAAAGCAAAGAAACACATTGACCACCATACAATCATAGTGGGGGACTTTAACACCCCCCTGACTGAAATGGCCAGATCATCTAAGCAAAAGATCAACAAGGAAATAAAGACTTTAAATGACACACTGGACCAAATGGACTTCACAGACATATTCAGAACGTTCCATCCGAATGCAACGGAATACACATTCTTCTCTAGTGCCCATGGAACATTCTCCAGAATGGATCACATCCTAGGTCACAAATCAGGTCTCAACCGGTACCCAAAGATTGGGATCATTCCCTGCACATTTTCAGACCACAATGCTTTGAAACTAGAACTCAATCACAAGAGGAGAGTCGGAAAGAACTCAAATACATGGAGGCTAAAGAGCATCCTACGAAAGAATGAATGGGTCAACCAGGAAATTAAAGAAGAATTTAAAAAGTTCATGGAAACCAATGAAAATGAAAACTCAACTGTCCAAAATCTTTGGGATACAGCCAAGGCAGTCCTGCGAGGAAAGTATATAGCAATACAAGCCTTTCTCAAGAAACAAGAAAGGTCTCAAATACACACCCAACCCTACACCTAAAGGAGCTGGAGAAAGAACGGCAAATAAAGCCTAAACCCAGCAGGAGAAGAGAAATCATGCAGTTCAGAGCAGAAATCAATGAAATAGAACCCAGAAGAACAGTAGAAGTGATCAACGGAACTAGGAGCTGGTACTTTGAAAGAATTCACAAGATTGATACACCCCTGTCCAGGCTGATCAAAAAGAAAAGAGAAATGACCCAAATCAACAAAATCATGAATGAAAGAGGAGAGATCACAAACAACACCAAAGAAATACAAACAATTATAAGAACGTAATCTGAGCAACCCTAGGGCAGCAAATTCCATAACCTGGAAGAAATGGGTGCATTCCTAGAGATGTGTCAACTAACAAAACTGACCCAGGAAGAAATAGAAAACATGAACAGTCCTATAACCACGAAGGCAATTGAAGTAGTCATCAAAAACCTCCCAAGAAACCAAAGCCCAGGGCCAGATGGTTTCCCAGGGGAATTCTATCAGACATTTAAAGAAGAATTAATACCTATTCTCCTGAAACTGTTCCAAACAATAGAAATGGAAGGAAAACTTCCAAACTCATTTATGAGGCCACCATTACCTTGATTCCAAAACCAGACAAAGATCCCATCAAAAAGGAGAATTAGAGATCAATATCCTTGATGAACATCGATGCAAAAATTCTCACCAAAATACTAGCCAAGAGGACCCAACAGTACATGAAAAGGAGTATTCACCATGACCAAGTGGGATTTATCCCTGGGCTGCAAGGCTGGTTCAACATCCGCAAATCAGTCAACGTGATCAAATACATTAACAAAAGAAAGAACGAGAATCATATGATCCTCTCAATAGATGCAGAAAAAGCATTGGACAAAGTACAGCACCCTTTCTGGATCAAAACTCTTCAGAGTATAGGGACAGCGGGTACATACCTCAATATCATAAAAGCCATCTACGAAAACGCTACAGCGAATATCATTCTCAATGGGGAAAAGCTGAGATCTTTTCCCCTAAAGTCAGCAACGCGGCAGGGATAGCCACTCTCACCACTGCTATTCAACATAGTATTAGAAGTCCTAGCCACAGCAATCAGACAACAAAAAGTAATCCAAGGCATCCAAATCGGCAGAGAGGAAGTCAAACTCTCACTCTTGGCAGATGATATGATACTTTATGTGGAAAACCCAAAAGACTCCACCCCAAAACTGCTAGAACTCACACAGCAATTCCGTCAAGTAGCAGGCTATAAAATCAATGCACAGGAATCAGTGGCATTCCTATACACCAACAACAAGACAGAAGAGAGACAAATCAAGGAGTCGATCCCATTCACAACTGCACCCAAAACCAGAAGAGACCTAGGAATATATTCATCCCAAGAGGCAAAGGATCTGTACTCAGAAAACTACAAAATACGCAGGAAAGAAATTGAAGAAGACACAAAGAAACGGAAAAACGTTCCATGCTCATGGATTGGGAGAACCAACATTGTGAAGAGGTCAATGCTACCTAGAGCAATCTACACATGCAATGCAATCCCCATCAAAATACCATCCACTTTTTTCCACGAAATGGAACAAATAATCCTAAAATTTAAATGGAACCTGAAGAGACCCCGAGTAGCCAGAGGAATATTGAGAAAGAAAAGCAAAGCTGGCGGCATCACAATTCTGGACTTCCAGCTCTATGACAAAGCTGTCATCATCAAGACAGTATGGTACTGGCACAAAAACAGACACATGGATCCATGGAACAGAATCGAGAGCCCAGAAATGGACCCTCAACTCTATGGTCAACTTATCTTTGACAGAGCAGGAAGGAATGTCCAATGGCAAAAAGAGAGTCTCTTCAACAACTGGTGTTGGGAGAATTGGACAGCCCCATGCAGAAGAATGACACTGGACCATTTCCTGACACCACACACAGAAGTAGACGCCAAATGGTTGAAAGACCTCAATGTGAGACAGGAGTCCATCAAAATCCTAAAGGAGGACACAGGTAGCAAGCTCTTCGACCTCAGCCGCAGCAACTTCTTCCTAGAAACATCACCAAAGGCACGGGAAGCCAGGGCAAAAATGAACTATTGGGATTTCATCAAGATAAAAAGCTTTGGCACAGCAAAAGAAACAGTCCACAAAACCAAAAGACAACCGACAGAATGGGAGAAATTATTTGCAAATGACATATCAGATAAAGGGCTACTATCCAATATGTATAAAAACTTATCAAACTCAACACCCAAAGAACAAATAATCCAATCAAGAAATAGGCAGAAGACATGAACAGACATTTTTCCAAAGAAGACATCCAAATGGCCCACAGGCACATGAAAAAGTGCTCAACACGGCTCGGCATCAGGGAAATCCAAATCAAAACCTCAATGAGATACCACCTCACACCCGTCAGAATGGCTCAAATGAACAAGTCAGGGAACGACAGAGGTTGGCGGGGATGTGGAGAAAGGGGAACCCTCCTACACTGGTGGTGGGAATGCAAGCTGGTGCAACCCCTCTGGAAAAGTGTATGGAGGTTCCTCAAACAGTTATAATTAGAGCTACCATTCGATCCAGCAATTGCACTCCTGGGTATTTACCCCAAAGATACAAATGTAGGGACCCGAAGCGGTACGTGCACCCCATTGTTTATAGCAGCAATATCCACAATAGCCAAACGGTGGAAAGAGCCAAGATGTCCATCGACAGATGAATGGATAAAGAAGAGGTGGTATATATATACACAATGGACTATTACGCAGCCATCAAAAGGAATGAGGTGTTGCCATGGACAACGACGTGGATGGAACTGGAGGGTCCGACGATTAGTGAAATAAGTCAATCAGAGAAAGACATGTATCATATGACCTCACTGATATGAGGGATTCTTAATCTCAGGAACAGAGTGAGGCTTGCTGGAGTGGTCGGGGGGGGGGATGGGGTGGCTGGGTGATAGACTTTGGGGAGGGTATGAGCTACGGTGAGCGCTGTGAATTGTGTAAGACTGTTGAATCACAGATCTGTACTTCTGAAACAAATAACGCAACATATTTTAAGAATAAAGGAAAACAAGGAGACAGCAGGAGAGGAAGAATGAAGGGGAGTTAGTGAGAGGGGGAGACGGACCAGGAGAGATGATGGATTCTGAAAAAAAATCCGAGGTTTCTAGAGGGGAGGTGGGTCGGTGGATTGGTTTGACTGGTGATGGTTATTAAAGAGGGCACATTCTGCATGGAGCACTGTGTGTTAGGAACAAACAATGAATCATGGGACAGTACACCAAAACAAATGATGTAGTACATGGTGATTAACAAAGCAATAAAAAACAAAGACTGTAATAAGAGATGAAGAAGGACACTATATCCTACTTAAAGGGTCTATCCAACAAGAAGATCTCACAATTGTAAATATCTATGCCCCGAACATGGGAGCATCCAATTATATAAGGCAATTAAGAAGAAAAGCAAAGAAACACATTGAGCACCATACAATCATAGTGGGGGACTTTAACACCCCCCTGACTGAAATGGCCAGATCATCTAAGCAAAAGATCAACAAGGAAAGAATGACTTTAAATGACACACTGGACCAAATGGACTTCACAGACATATTCAGAACGTTCCATCCCAATGCAACGGAATACACATTCTTCTCTAGTGCCCATGGAACATTCTCCAGAATGGATCACATCCTAGGTCACAAATCAGGTCTCAACCGGTACCCAAAGATTGGGATCATTCCCTGCACATTTTCAGACCACAATGTTTTGAAACTAGAACTCAATCACAAGAGGAGAGTCGGAAAGAACTCAAATACATGGAGGCTAAAGAGCATCCTACGAAAGAATGAATGGGTCAACCAGGAAATTAAAGAAGAATTTAAAAAGTCCATGGAAACCAATGAAAATGAAAACTCAACTGTCCAAAATCTTTGGGATACAGCCAAGGCAGTCCTGCGAGGAAAGTATATAGCAATACAAGCCTTTCTCAAGAAACAAGAAAGGTCTCAAATACACACCCAACCCTACACCTAAAGGAGCTGGAGAAAGAACGGCAAATAAAGCCTAAACCCAGCAGGAGAAGAGAAATCATGCAGTTCAGAGCAGAAATCAATGAAATAGAACCCAGAAGAACAGTAGAAGTGATCCACGGAACTAGGAGCTGGTACTTTGAAAGAATTCACAAGATTGATACACCCCTGTCCAGGCTGATCAAAAAGAAAAGAGAAATGACCCAAATCAACAAAATCATGAATGAAAGAGGAGAGATCACAAACAACACCAAAGAAATACAAACAATTATAAGAACGTAATCTGAGCAACCCTAGGGCAGCAAATTCCATAACCTGGAAGAAATGGGTGCATTCCTAGAGATGTGTCAACTAACAAAACTGACCCAGGAAGAAATAGAAAACATGAACAGTCCTATAACCACGAAGGCAATTGAAGTAGTCATCAAAAACCTCCCAAGAAACCAAAGCCCAGGGCCAGATGGTTTCCCAGGGGAATTCTATCAGACATTTAAAGAAGAATTAACACCTATTCTCCTGAAACTGTTCCAAACAATAGAAATGGAAGGAAAACTTCCAAACTCATTTATGAGGCCACCATTACCTTGATTCCAAAACCAGACAAAGATCCCATCAAAAAGGAGAATTAGAGACCAATATCCTTGATGAACATCGATGCAAAAATTCTCACCAAAACTCTAGCCAAGAGGACCCAACAGTACATGAAAAGGAGTATTCACCATGACCAAGTGGGATTTATCCCTGGGCTGCAAGGCTGGTTCAACATCCGCAAATCAGTCAACGTGATCAAATACATTAACAAAAGAAAGAACGAGAATCATATGATCCTCCCAAGAGATGCAGAAAAAGCATTGGACAAAGTACAGCAACCTTTCTGGATCAAAACTCTTCAGAGTATAGGGACAGCGGGTACATACCTCAATATCATAAAAGCCATCTACGAAAACGCTACAGCGAATATCATTCTCAATGGGGAAAAGCTGAGATCTTTTCCCCCAAAGTCAGCAACGCGGCAGGGATAGCCACTCTCACCACTGCTATTCAACATAGTATTAGAAGTCCTAGCCACAGCAATCAGACAACAAAAAGTAATCCAAGGCATCCAAATCGGCAGAGAGGAAGTCAAACTCTCACTCTTGGCAGATGATATGATACTTTATGTGGAAAACCCAAAAGACTCCACCCCAAAACTGCTAGAACTCACACAGCAATTCCCTCAAGTAGCAGGCTATAAAATCAATGCACAGGAATCAGTGGCATTCCTATACACCAACAACAAGACAGAAGAGAGACAAATCAAGGAGTCGATCCCATTCACAACTGCACCCAAAACCAGAAGAGACCTAGGAATATATTGAACCCAAGAGGCAAGGGATCTGTAATCAGAAAACTACAAAATACGCAGGAAAGAAATTGAAGAAGACACAAAGAAACGGAAAAACGTTCCATGCTCATGGATTGGGAGAACCAACATTGTGAAGAGGTCAATGCTACCTAGAGCAATCTACACATGCAATGCAATCCCCATCAAAATACCATCCACTTTTTTCCACGAAATGGAACAAATAATCCTAAAATTTGAATGGAACCTGAAGAGACCCCGAGTAGCCAGAGGAATATTGAGAAAGAAAAGCAAAGCTGGCGGCATCACAATTCTGGACTTCCAGCTCTATGACAAAGCTGTCATCATCAAGACAGTATGGTACTGGCACAAAAACAGACACATGGATCCATGGAACAGAATCGAGAGCCCAGAAATGGACCCTCAACTCTATGGTCAACTTATCTTTGACAGAGCAGGAAGGAATGTCCAATGGCAAAAAGAGAGTCTCTTCAACAACTGGTGTTGGGAGAATTGGACAGCCCCATGCAGAAGAATGACACTGGACCATTTCCTGACACCACACACAGAAGTAGACGCCAAATGGTTGAAAGACCTCAATGTGAGACAGGAGTCCATCAAAATCCTAAAGGAGGACACAGGTAGCAAGCTCTTCGACCTCAGCCGCAGCAACTTCTTCCTAGAAACATCACCAAAGGCACGGGAAGCCAGGGCAAAAATGAACTATTGGGATTTCATCAAGATAAAAAGCTTTGGCACAGCAAAAGAAACAGTCCACAAAACCAAAAGACAACCGACAGAATGGGAGAAATTATTTGCAAATGACCTATCAGATAAAGGGCTACTATCCAATATGTATAAAAAGTTATCAAACTCAACACCCAAAGAACAAATAATCCAATCAAGAAATAGGCAGAAGACATGAACAGACATTTTTCCAAAGAAGACATCCAAATGGCCCACAGGCACATGAAAAAGTGCTCAACACGGCTCGGCATCAGGGAAATCCAAATCAAAACCTCAATGAGATACCACCTCACACCCGTCAGAATGGCTCAAATGAACAAGTCAGGGAACGACAGAGGTTGGCGGGGATGTGGAGAAAGGGGAACCCTCCTACACTGGTGGTGGGAATGCAAGCTGGTGCAACCCCTCTGGAAAAGTGTATGGAGGTTCCTCAAACAGTTATAATTAGAGCTACCATTCGATCCAGCAATTGCACTCCTGGGTATTTACCCCAAAGATACAAATGTAGGGACCCGAAGCGGTACGTGCACCCCATTGTTTATAGCAGCAATATCCACAATAGCCAAACGGTGGAAAGAGCCAAGATGTCCATCGAGAGATGAATGGATAAAGAAGAGGTGGTATATATATACACAATGGACAATTACGCAGCCATCAAAAGGAATGAGGTGTTGCCATGGACAACGACGTGGATGGAACTGGAGGGTCCGACGATTAGTGAAATAAGTCAATCAGAGAAAGACATGTATCATATGACCTCACTGATATGAGGGATTCTTAATCTCAGGAACAGAGTGAGGCTTGCCGGAGTGGTCGGGGGGGGATGGGGTGGCTGGGTGATAGACTTTGGGGAGGGTATGAGCTACGGTGAGCGCTGTGAATTGTGTAAGACTGTTGAATCACAGATCTGTACTTCTGAAACAAAGAACGCAACATATTTTAAGAATAAAGGAAAACAAGGAGACAGCAGGAGAGGAAGAATGAAGGGGAGTTAGTGAGAGGGGGAGACGGACCAGGAGAGATGATGGATTCTGAAAAAAAATCCGAGGTTTCTAGAGGGGAGGTGGGTCGGTGGATTGGTTTGACTGGTGATGGTTATTAAAGAGGGCACATTCTGCATGGAGCACTGTGTGTTAGGAACAAACAATGAATCATGGGACAGTACAACAAAACAAATGATGTAGTACATGGTGATTAACAAAGCAATAAAAAACAAAGACTGTAATAAGAGATGAAGAAGGACACTATATCCTACTTAAAGGGTCTATCCAACAAGAAGATCTCACAATTGTAAATATCTATGCCCCGAACATGGGAGCATCCAATTATATAAGGCAATTAAGAAGAAAAGCAAAGAAACACATTGAGCACCATACAATCATAGTGGGGGACTTTAACACCCCCCTGACTGAAATGGCCAGATCATCTAAGCAAAAGATCAACAAGGAAAGAATGACTTTAAATGACACACTGGACCAAATGGACTTCACAGACATATTCAGAACGTTCCATCCCAATGCAACGGAATACACTTTCTTCTCTAGTGCCCATGGAACATTCTCCAGAATGGATCACATCCTAGGTCACAAATCAGGTCTCAACCGGTACCCAAAGATTGGGATCATTCCCTGCACATTTTCAGACCACAATGTTTTGAAACTAGAACTCAATCACAAGAGGAGAGTCGGAAAGAACTCAAATACATGGAGGCTAAAGAGCATCCTACGAAAGAATGAATGGGTCAACCAGGAAATTAAAGAAGAATTTAAAAAGTCCATGGAAACCAATGAAAATGAAAACTCAACTGTCCAAAATCTTTGGGATACAGCCAAGGCAGTCCTGCGAGGAAAGTATATAGCAATACAAGCCTTTCTCAAGAAACAAGAAAGGTCTCAAATACACACCCAACCCTACACCTAAAGGAGCTGGAGAAAGAACGGCAAATAAAGCCTAAACCCAGCAGGAGAAGAGAAATCATGCAGTTCAGAGCAGAAATCAATGAAATAGAACCCAGAAGAACAGTAGAAGTGATCAACGGAACTAGGAGCTGGTACTTTGAAAGAATTCACAAGATTGATACACCCCTGTCCAGGCTGATCAAAAAGAAAAGAGAAATGACCCAAATCAACAAAATCATGAATGAAAGAGGAGAGATCACAAACAACACCAAAGAAATACAAACAATTATAAGAACGTAATCTGAGCAACCCTAGGGCAGCAAATTCCATAACCTGGAAGAAATGGGTGCATTCCTAGAGATGTGTCAACTAACAAAACTGACCCAGGAAGAAATAGAAAACATGAACAGTCCTATAACCACGAAGGCAATTGAAGTAGTCATCAAAAACCTCCCAAGAAACCAAAGCCCAGGGCCAGATGGTTTCCCAGGGGAATTCTATCAGACATTTAAAGAAGAATTAACACCTATTCTCCTGAAACTGTTCCAAACAATAGAAATGGAAGGAAAACTTCCAAACTCATTTATGAGGCCACCATTACCTTGATTCCAAAACCAGACAAAGATCCCATCAAAAAGGAGAATTAGAGACCAATATCCTTGATGAACATCGATGCAAAAATTCTCACCAAAACTCTAGCCAAGAGGACCCAACAGTACATGAAAAGGAGTATTCACCATGACCAAGTGGGATTTATCCCTGGGCTGCAAGGCTGGTTCAACATCCGCAAATCAGTCAACGTGATCAAATACATTAACAAAAGAAAGAACGAGAATCATATGATCCTCCCAAGAGATGCAGAAAAAGCATTGGACAAAGTACAGCAACCTTTCTGGATCAAAACTCTTCAGAGTATAGGGACAGCGGGTACATACCTCAATATCATAAAAGCCATCTACGAAAACGCTACAGCGAATATCATTCTCAATGGGGAAAAGCTGAGATCTTTTCCCCCAAAGTCAGCAACGCGGCAGGGATAGCCACTCTCACCACTGCTATTCAACATAGTATTAGAACTCCTAGCCACAGCAATCAGACAACAAAAAGTAATCCAAGGCATCCAAATCGGCAGAGAGGAAGTCAAACTCTCACTCTTGGCAGATGATATGATACTTTATGTGGAAAACCCAAAAGACTCCACCCCAAAACTGCTAGAACTCACACAGCAATTCCCTCAAGTAGCAGGCTATAAAATCAATGCACAGGAATCAGTGGCATTCCTATACACCAACAACAAGACAGAAGAGAGACAAATCAAGGAGTCGATCCCATTCACAACTGCACCCAAAACCAGAAGAGACCTAGGAATATATTGAACCCAAGAGGCAAGGGATCTGTAATCAGAAAACTACAAAATACGCAGGAAAGAAATTGAAGAAGACACAAAGAAACGGAAAAACGTTCCATGCTCATGGATTGGGAGAACCAACATTGTGAAGAGGTCAATGCTACCTAGAGCAATCTACACATGCAATGCAATCCCCATCAAAATACCATCCACTTTTTTCCACGAAATGGAACAAATAATCCTAAAATTTGAATGGAACCTGAAGAGACCCCGAGTAGCCAGAGGAATATTGAGAAAGAAAAGCAAAGCTGGCGGCATCACAATTCTGGACTTCCAGCTCTATGACAAAGCTGTCATCATCAAGACAGTATGGTACTGGCACAAAAACAGACACATGGATCCATGGAACAGAATCGAGAGCCCAGAAATGGACCCTCAACTCTATGGTCAACTTATCTTTGACAGAGCAGGAAGGAATGTCCAATGGCAAAAAGAGAGTCTCTTCAACAACTGGTGTTGGGAGAATTGGACAGCCCCATGCAGAAGAATGACACTGGACCATTTCCTGACACCACACACAGAAGTAGACGCCAAATGTTTGAAAGACCTCAATGTGAGACAGGAGTCCATCAAAATCCTAAAGGAGGACACAGGTAGCAAGCTCTTCGACCTCAGCCGCAGCAACTTCTTCCTAGAAACATCACCAAAGGCACGGGAAGCCAGGGCAAAAATGAACTATTGGGATTTCATCAAGATAAAAAGCTTTGGCACAGCAAAAGAAACAGTCCACAAAACCAAAAGACAACCGACAGAATGGGAGAAATTATTTGCAAATGACATATCAGATAAAGGGCTACTATCCAATATGTATAAAAACTTATCAAACTCAACACCCAAAGAACAAATAATCCAATCAAGAAATAGGCAGAAGACATGAACAGACATTTTTCCAAAGAAGACATCCAAATGGCCCACAGGCACATGAAAAAGTGCTCAACACGGCTCGGCATCAGGGAAATCCAAATCAAAACCTCAATGAGATACCACCTCACACCCGTCAGAATGGCTCAAATGAACAAGTCAGGGAACGACAGAGGTTGGCGGGGATGTGGAGAAAGGGGAACCCTCCTACACTGGTGGTGGGAATGCAAGCTGGTGCAACCCCTCTGGAAAAGTGTATGGAGGTTCCTCAAACAGTTATAATTAGAGCTACCATTCGATCCAGCAATTGCACTCCTGGGTATTTACCCCAAAGATACAAATGTAGGGACCCGAAGCGGTACGTGCACCCCATTGTTTATAGCAGCAATATCCACAATAGCCAAACGGTGGAAAGAGCCAAGATGTCCATCGAGAGATGAATGGATAAAGAAGAGGTGGTATATATATACACAATGGACAATTACGCAGCCATCAAAAGGAATGAGGTGTTGCCATGGACAACGACGTGGATGGAACTGGAGGGTCCGACGATTAGTGAAATAAGTCAATCAGAGAAAGACATGTATCATATGACCTCACTGATATGAGGGATTCTTAATCTCAGGAACAGAGTGAGGCTTGCCGGAGTGGTCGGGGGGGGATGGGGTGGCTGGGTGATAGACTTTGGGGAGGGTATGAGCTACGGTGAGCGCTGTGAATTGTGTAAGACTGTTGAATCACAGATCTGTACTTCTGAAACAAAGAACGCAACATATTTTAAGAATAAAGGAAAACAAGGAGACAGCAGGAGAGGAAGAATGAAGGGGAGTTAGTGAGAGGGGGAGACGGACCAGGAGAGATGATGGATTCTGAAAAAAAATCCGAGGTTTCTAGAGGGGAGGTGGGTCGGTGGATTGGTTTGACTGGTGATGGTTATTAAAGAGGGCACATTCTGCATGGAGCACTGTGTGTTAGGAACAAACAATGAATCATGGGACAGTACAACAAAACAAATGATGTAGTACATGGTGATTAACAAAGCAATAAAAAACAAAGACTGTAATAAGAGATGAAGAAGGACACTATATCCTACTTAAAGGGTCTATCCAACAAGAAGATCTCACAATTGTAAATATCTATGCCCCGAACATGGGAGCATCCAATTATATAAGGCAATTAAGAAGAAAAGCAAAGAA
This sequence comes from Eumetopias jubatus, assembly GCF_037043125.1. NCBI lineage: Eukaryota > Metazoa > Chordata > Mammalia > Carnivora > Otariidae > Eumetopias > Eumetopias jubatus. Next base: position 3,221,177 of record NW_028274825.1, read on the forward strand.
ACACATTGAGCACCATACAATCATAGTGGGGGACTTTAACACCCCCCTGACTGAAATGGCCAGATCATCTAAGCAAAAGATCAACAAGGAAAGAATGACTTTAAATGACACACTGGACCAAATGGACTTCACAGACATATTCAGAACGTTCCATCCCAATGCAACGGAATACACTTTCTTCTCTAGTGCCCATGGAACATTCTCCAGAATGGATCACATCCTAGGTCACAAATCAGGTCTCAACCGGTACCCAAAGATTGGGATCATTCCCTGCACATTTTCAGACCACAATGCTTTGAAACTAGAACTCAATCACAAGAGGAGAGTCGGAAAGAACTCAAATACATGGAGGCTAAAGAGCATCCTACGAAAGAATGAATGGGTCAACCAGGAAATTAAAGAAGAATTTAAAAAGTTCATGGAAACCAATGAAAATGAAAACTCAACTGTCCAAAATCTTTGGGATACAGCCAAGGCAGTCCTGCGAGGAAAGTATATAGCAATACAAGCCTTTCTCAAGAAACAAGAAAGGTCTCAAATACACACCCAACCCTACACCTAAAGGAGCTGGAGAAAGAACGGCAAATAAAGCCTAAACCCAGCAGGAGAAGAGAAATCATGCAGTTCAGAGCAGAAATCAATGAAATAGAACCCAGAAGAACAGTAGAAGTGATCAACGGAACTAGGAGCTGGTACTTTGAAAGAATTCACAAGATTGATACACCCCTGTCCAGGCTGATCAAAAAGAAAAGAGAAATGACCCAAATCAACAAAATCATGAATGAAAGAGGAGAGATCACAAACAACACCAAAGAAATACAAACAATTATAAGAACGTAATCTGAGCAACCCTAGGGCAGCAAATTCCATAACCTGGAAGAAATGGGTGCATTCCTAGAGATGTGTCAACTAACAAAACTGACCCAGGAAGAAATAGAAAACATGAACAGTCCTATAACCACGAAGGCAATTGAAGTAGTCATCAAAAACCTCCCAAGAAACCAAAGCCCAGGGCCAGATGGTTTCCCAGGGGAATTCTATCAGACATTTAAAGAAGAATTAATACCTATTCTCCTGAAACTGTTCCAAACAATAGAAATGGAAGGAAAACTTCCAAACTCATTTATGAGGCCACCATTACCTTGATTCCAAAACCAGACAAAGATCCCATCAAAAAGGAGAATTAGAGCCCAATATCCTTGATGAACATCGATGCAAAAATTCTCACCAAAATACTAGCCAAGAGGACCCAACAGTACATGAAAAGGAGTATTCACCATGACCAAGTGGGATTTATCCCTGGGCTGCAAGGCTGGTTCAACATCCGCAAATCAGTCAACGTGATCAAATACATTAACAAAAGAAAGAACGAGAATCATATGATCCTCCCAAGAGATGCAGAAAAAGCATTGGACAAAGTACAGCAACCTTTCTGGATCAAAACTCTTCAGAGTATAGGGACAGCGGGTACATACCTCAATATCATAAAAGCCATCTACGAAAACGCTACAGCGAATATCATTCTCAATGGGGAAAAGCTGAGATCTTTTCCCCTAAAGTCAGCAACGCGGCAGGGATAGCCACTCTCACCACTGCTATTCAACATAGTATTAGAAGTCCTAGCCACAGCAATCAGACAACAAAAAGTAATCCAAGGCATCCAAATCGGCAGAGAGGAAGTCAAACTCTCACTCTTGGCAGATGATATGATACTTTATGTGGAAAACCCAAAAGACTCCACCCCAAAACTGCTAGAACTCACACAGCAATTCCGTCAAGTAGCAGGCTATAAAATCAATGCACAGGAATCAGTGGCATTCCTATACACCAACAACAAGACAGAAGAGAGACAAATCAAGGAGTCGATCCCATTCACAACTGCACCCAAAACCTGAAGAGACCTAGGAATATATTCATCCCAAGAGGCAAAGGATCTGTACTCAGAAAACTACAAAATACGCAGGAAAGAAATTGAAGAAGACACAAAGAAACGGAAAAACGTTCCATGCTCATGGATTGGGAGAACCAACATTGTGAAGAGGTCAATGCTACCTAGAGCAATCTACACATGCAATGCAATCCCCATCAAAATACCATCCACTTTTTTCCACGAAATGGAACAAATAATCCTAAAATTTGAATGGAACCTGAAGAGACCCCGAGTAGCCAGAGGAATATTGAGAAAGAAAAGCAAAGCTGGCGGCATCACATTTCTGGACTTCCAGCTCTATGACAAAGCTGTCATCATCAAGACAGTATGGTACTGGCACAAAAACAGACACATGGATCCATGGAACAGAATCGAGAGCCCAGAAATGGACCCTCAACTCTATGGTCAACTTATCTTTGACAGAGCAGGAAGGAATGTCCAATGGCAAAAAGAGAGTCTCTTCAACAACTGGTGTTGGGAGAATTGGACAGCCCCATGCAGAAGAATGACACTGGACCATTTCCTGACACCACACACAGAAGTAGACGCCAAATGGTTGAAAGACCTCAATGTGAGACAGGAGTCAATCAAAATCCTAAAGGAGGACACAGGTAGCAAGCTCTTCGACCTCAGCCGCAGCAACTTCTTCCTAGAAACATCACCAAAGGCACGGGAAGCCAGGGCAAAAATGAACTATTGGGATTTCATCAAGATAAAAAGCTTTGGCACAGCAAAAGAAACAGTCCACAAAACCAAAAGAAAACCGACAGAATGGGAGAAATTATTTGCAAATGACATATCAGATAAAGGGCTACTATCCAATATGTATAAAAACTTATCAAACTCAACACCCAAAGAACAAATAATCCAATCAAGAAATAGGCAGAAGACATGAACAGACATTTTTCCAAAGAAGACATCCAAATGGCCCACAGGCACATGAAAAAGTGCTCAACACGGCTCGGCATCAGGGAAATCCAAATCAAAACCTCAATGAGATACCACCTCACACCCGTCAGAATGGCTCAAATGAACAAGTCAGGGAACGACAGAGGTTGGCGGGGATGTGGAGAAAGGGGAACCCTCCTACACTGGTGGTGGGAATGCAAGCTGGTGCAACCCCTCTGGAAAAGTGTATGGAGGTTCCTCAAACAGTTATAATTAGAGCTACCATTCGATCCAGCAATTGCACTCCTGGGTATTTACCCCAAAGATACAAATGTAGGGACCCGAAGCGGTACGTGCACCCCATTGTTTATAGCAGCAATATCCACAATAGCCAAACGGTGGAAAGAGCCAAGATGTCCATCGACAGATGAATGGATAAAGAAGAGGTGGTATATATATTCACAATGGACTATTACGCAGCCATCAAAAGGAATGAGGTGTTGCCATGGACAACGACGTGGATGGAACTGGAGGGTCCGACGATTAGTGAAATAAGTCAATCAGAGAAAGACATGTATCATATGACCTCACTGATATGAGGGATTCTTAATCTCAGGAACAGAGTGAGGCTTGCTGGAGTGGTCGGGGGGGGGGATGGGGTGGCTGGGTGATAGACTTTGGGGAGGGTATGAGCTACGGTGAGCGCTGTGAATTGTGTAAGACTGTTGAATCACAGATCTGTACTTCTGAAACAAATAACGCAACATATTTTAAGAATAAAGGAAAACAAGGAGACAGCAGGAGAGGAAGAATGAAGGGGAGTTAGTGAGAGGGGGAGACGGACCAGGAGAGATGATGGATTCTGAAAAAAAATCCGAGGTTTCTAGAGGGGAGGTGGGTCGGTGGATTGGTTTGACTGGTGATGGTTATTAAAGAGGGCACATTCTGCATGGAGCACTGTGTGTTAGGAACAAACAATGAATCATGGGACAGTACACCAAAACAAATGATGTAGTACATGGTGATTAACAAAGCAATAAAAAACAAAGACTGTAATAAGAGATGAAGAAGGACACTATATCCTACTTAAAGGGTCTATCCAACAAGAAGATCTCACAATTGTAAATATCTATGCCCCGAACATGGGAGCATCCAATTATATAAGGCAATTAAGAAGAAAAGCAAAGAAACACATTGACCACCATACAATCATAGTGGGGGACTTTAACACCCCCCTGACTGAAATGGCCAGATCATCTAAGCAAAAGATCAACAAGGAAATAAAGACTTTAAATGACACACTGGACCAAATGGACTTCACAGACATATTCAGAACGTTCCATCCCAATGCAACGGAATACACATTCTTCTCTAGTGCCCATGGAACATTCTCCAGAATGGACCACATCCTAGGTCACAAATCAGGTCTCAACCGGTACCCAAAGATTGGGATCATTCCCTGCACATTTTCAGACCACAATGTTTTGAAACTAGAACTCAATCACAAGAGGAGAGTCGGAAAGAACTCAAATACATGGAGGCTAAAGAGCATCCTACGAAAGAATGAATGGGTCAACCAGGAAATTAAAGAAGAATTTAAAAAGTTCATGGAAACCAATGAAAATGAAAACTCAACTGTCCAAAATCTTTGGGATACAGCCAAGGCAGTCCTGCGAGGAAAGTATATAGCAATACAAGCCTTTCTCAAGAAACAAGAAAGGTCTCAAATACACACCCAACCCTACACCTAAAGGAGCTGGAGAAAGAACGGCAAATAAAGCCTAAACCCAGCAGGAGAAGAGAAATCATGCAGTTCAGAGCAGAAATCAATGAAATAGAACCCAGAAGAACAGTAGAAGTGATCCACGGAACTAGGAGCTGGTACTTTGAAAGAATTCACAAGATTGATACACCCCTGTCCAGGCTGATCAAAAAGAAAAGAGAAATGACCCAAATCAACAAAATCATGAATGAAAGAGGAGAGATCACAAACAACACCAAAGAAATACAAACAATTATAAGAACGTAATCTGAGCAACCCTAGGGCAGCAAATTCCATAACCTGGAAGAAATGGGTGCATTCCTAGAGATGTGTCAACTAACAAAACTGACCCAGGAAGAAATAGAAAACATGAACAGTCCTATAACCACGAAGGCAATTGAAGTAGTCATCAAAAACCTCCCAAGAAACCAAAGCCCAGGGCCAGATGGTTTCCCAGGGGAATTCTATCAGACATTTAAAGAAGAATTAATACCTATTCTCCTGAAACTGTTCCAAACAATAGAAATGGAAGGAAAACTTCAAAACTCATTTATGAGGCCACCATTACCTTGATTCCAAAACCAGACAAAGATCCCATCAAAAAGGAGAATTAGAGACCAATATCCTTGATGAACATCGATGCAAAAATTCTCACCAAAACTCTAGCCAAGAGGACCCAACAGTACATGAAAAGGAGTATTCACCATGACCAAGTGGGATTTATCCCTGGGCTGCAAGGCTGGTTCAACATCCGCAAATCAGTCAACGTGATCAAATACATTAACAAAAGAAAGAACGAGAATCATATGATCCTCCCAAGAGATGCAGAAAAAGCATTGGACAAAGTACAGCAAACTTTCTGGATCAAAACTCTTCAGAGTATAGGGACAGCGGGTACATACCTCAATATCATAAAAGCCATCTACGAAAACGCTACAGCGAATATCATTCTCAATGGGGAAAAGCTGAGATCTTTTCCCCCAAAGTCAGCAACGCGGCAGGGATAGCCACTCTCACCACTGCTATTCAACATAGTATTAGAAGTCCTAGCCACAGCAATCAGACAACAAAAAGTAATCCAAGGCATCCAAATCGGCAGAGAGGAAGTCAAACTCTCACTCTTGGCAGATGATATGATACTTTATGTGGAAAACCCAAAAGACTCCACCCCAAAACTGCTAGAACTCACACAGCAATTCCGTCAAGTAGCAGGCTATAAAATCAATGCACAGGAATCAGTGGCATTCCTATACACCAACAACAAGACAGAAGAGAGACAAATCAAGGAGTCGATCCCATTCACAACTGCACCCAAAACCAGAAGAGACCTAGGAATATATTGAACCCAAGAGGCAAAGGATCTGTACTCAGAAAACTACAAAATACGCAGGAAAGAAATTGAAGAAGACACAAAGAAACGGAAAAACGTTCCATGCTCATGGATTGGGAGAACCAACATTGTGAAGAGGTCAATGCTACCTAGAGCAATCTACACATGCAATGCAATCCCCATCAAAATACCATCCACTTTTTTCCACGAAATGGAACAAATAATCCTAAAATTTGAATGGAACCTGAAGAGACCCCGAGTAGCCAGAGGAATATTGAGAAAGAAAAGCAAAGCTGGCGGCATCACAATTCTGGACTTCCAGCTCTATGACAAAGCTGTCATCATCAAGACAGTATGGTACTGGCACAAAAACAGACACATGGATCCATGGAACAGAATCGAGAGCCCAGAAATGGACCCTCAACTCTATGGTCAACTTATCTTTGACAGAGCAGGAAGGAATGTCCAATGGCAAAAAGAGAGTCTCTTCAACAACTGGTGTTGGGAGAATTGGACAGCCCCATGCAGAAGAATGACACTGGACCATTTCCTGACACCACACACAGAAGTAGACGCCAAATGGTTGAAAGACCTCAATGTGAGACAGGAGTCCATCAAAATCCTAAAGGAGGACACAGGTAGCAAGCTCTTCGACCTCAGCCGCAGCAACTTCTTCCTAGAAACATCACCAAAGGCACGGGAAGCCAGGGCAAAAATGAACTATTGGGATTTCATCAAGATAAAAAGCTTTGGCACAGCAAAAGAAACAGTCCACAAAACCAAAAGACAACCGACAGAATGGGAGAAATTATTTGCAAATGACATATCAGATAAAGGGCTACTATCCAATATGTATAAAAACTTATCAAACTCAACACCCAAAGAACAAATAATCCAATCAAGAAATAGGCAGAAGACATGAACAGACATTTTTCCAAAGAAGACATCCAAATGGCCCACAGGCACATGAAAAAGTGCTCAACACGGCTCGGCATCAGGGAAATCCAAATCAAAACCTCAATGAGATACCACCTCACACCCGTCAGAATGGCTCAAATGAACAAGTCAGGGAACGACAGAGGTTGGCGGGGATGTGGAGAAAGGGGAACCCTCCTACACTGGTGGTGGGAATGCAAGCTGGTGCAACCCCTCTGGAAAAGTGTATGGAGGTTCCTCAAACAGTTATAATTAGAGCTACCATTCGATCCAGCAATTGCACTCCTGGGTATTTACCCCAAAGATACAAATGTAGGGACCCGAAGCGGTACGTGCACCCCATTGTTTATAGCAGCAATATCCACAATAGCCAAACGGTGGAAAGAGCCAAGATGTCCATCGAGAGATGAATGGATAAAGAAGAGGTGGTATATATATACACAATGGACTATTACGCAGCCATCAAAAGGAATGAGGTGTTGCCATGGACAACGACGTGGATGGAACTGGAGGGTCCGACGATTAGTGAAATAAGTCAATCAGAGAAAGACATGTATCATATGACCTCACTGATATGAGGGATTCTTAATCTCAGGAACAGAGTGAGGCTTGCTGGAGTGGTCGGGGGGGGATGGGGTGGCTGGGTGATAGACTTTGGGGAGGGTATGAGCTACGGTGAGCGCTGTGAATTGTGTAAGACTGTTGAATCACAGATCTGTACTTCTGAAACAAAGAACGCAACATATTTTAAGAATAAAGGAAAACAAGGAGACAGCAGGAGAGGAAGAATGAAGGGGAGTTAGTGAGAGGGGGAGACGGACCAGGAGAGATGATGGATTCTGAAAAAAAATCCGAGGTTTCTAGAGGGGAGGTGGGTCGGTGGATTGGTTTGACTGGTGATGGTTATTAAAGAGGGCACATTCTGCATGGAGCACTGTGTGTTAGGAACAAACAATGAATCATGGGACAGTACACCAAAACAAATGATGTAGTACATGGTGATTAACAAAGCAATAAAAAACAAAGACTGTAATAAGAGATGAAGAAGGACACTATATCCTACTTAAAGGGTCTATCCAACAAGAAGATCTCACAATTGTAAATATCTATGCCCCGAACATGGGAGCATCCAATTATATAAGGCAATTAAGAAGAAAAGCAAAGAAACACATTGAGCACCATACAATCATAGTGGGGGACTTTAACACCCCCCTGACTGAAATGGCCAGATCATCTAAGCAAAAGATCAACAAGGAAAGAAAGACTTTAAATGACACACTGGACCAAATGGACTTCACAGACATATTCAGAACGTTCCATCCCAATGCAACGGAATACACTTTCTTCTCTAGTGCCCATGGAACATTCTCCAGAATGGATCACATCCTAGGTCACAAATCAGGTCTCAACCGGTACCCAAAGATTGGGATCATTCCCTGCACATTTTCAGACCACAATGCTTTGAAACTAGAACTCAATCACAAGAGGAGAGTCGGAAAGAACTCAAATACATGGAGGCTAAAGAGCATCCTACGAAAGAATGAATGGGTCAACCAGGAAATTAAAGAAGAATTTAAAAAGTTCATGGAAACCAATGAAAATGAAAACTCAACTGTCCAAAATCTTTGGGATACAGCCAAGGCAGTCCTGCGAGGAAAGTATATAGCAATACAAGCCTTTCTCAAGAAACAAGAAAGGTCTCAAATACACACCCAACCCTACACCTAAAGGAGCTGGAGAAAGAACGGCAAATAAAGCCTAAACCCAGCAGGAGAAGAGAAATCATGCAGTTCAGAGCAGAAATCAATGAAATAGAACCCAGAAGAACAGTAGAAGTGATCCACGGAACTAGGAGCTGGTACTTTGAAAGAATTCACAAGATTGATACACCCCTGTCCAGGCTGATCAAAAAGAAAAGAGAAATGACCCAAATCAACAAAATCATGAATGAAAGAGGAGAGATCACAAACAACACCAAAGAAATACAAACAATTATAAGAACGTAATCTGAGCAACCCTAGGGCAGCAAATTCCATAACCTGGAAGAAATGGGTGCATTCCTAGAGATGTGTCAACTAACAAAACTGACCCAGGAAGAAATAGAAAACATGAACAGTCCTATAACCACGAAGGCAATTGAAGTAGTCATCAAAAACCTCCCAAGAAACCAAAGCCCAGGGCCAGATGGTTTCCCAGGGGAATTCTATCAGACATTTAAAGAAGAATTAATACCTATTCTCCTGAAACTGTTCCAAACAATAGAAATGGAAGGAAAACTTCCAAACTCATTTATGAGGCCACCATTACCTTGATTCCAAAACCAGACAAAGATCCCATCAAAAAGGAGAATTAGAGACCAATATCCTTGATGAACATCGATGCAAAAATTCTCACCAAAACTCTAGCCAAGAGGACCCAACAGTACATGAAAAGGAGTATTCACCATGACCAAGTGGGATTTATCCCTGGGCTGCAAGGCTGGTTCAACATCCGCAAATCAGTCAACGTGATCAAATACATTAACAAAAGAAAGAACGAGAATCATATGATCCTCCCAAGAGATGCAGAAAAAGCATTGGACAAAGTACAGCAACCTTTCTGGATCAAAACTCTTCAGAGTATAGGGACAGCGGGTACATACCTCAATATCATAAAAGCCATCTACGAAAACGCTACAGCGAATATCATTCTCAATGGGGAAAAGCTGAGATCTTTTCCCCCAAAGTCAGCAACGCGGCAGGGATAGCCACTCTCACCACTGCTATTCAACATAGTATTAGAAGTCCTAGCCACAGCAATCAGACAACAAAAAGTAATCCAAGGCATCCAAATCGGCAGAGAGGAAGTCAAACTCTCACTCTTGGCAGATGATATGATACTTTATGTGGAAAACCCAAAAGACTCCACCCCAAAACTGCTAGAACTCACACAGCAATTCCGTCAAGTAGCAGGCTATAAAATCAATGCACAGGAATCAGTGGCATTCCTATACACCAACAACAAGACAGAAGAGAGACAAATCAAGGAGTCGATCCCATTCACAACTGCACCCAAAACCTGAAGAGACCTAGGAATATATTCATCCCAAGAGGCAAAGGATCTGTACTCAGAAAACTACAAAATACGCAGGAAAGAAATTGAAGAAGACACAAAGAAACGGAAAAACGTTCCATGCTCATGGATTGGGAGAACCAACATTGTGAAGAGGTCAATGCTACCTAGAGCAATCTACACATGCAATGCAATCCCCATCAAAATACCATCCACTTTTTTCCACGAAATGGAACAAATAATCCTAAAATTTGAATGGAACCTGAAGAGACCCCGAGTAGCCAGAGGAATATTGAGAAAGAAAAGCAAAGCTGGCGGCATCACAATTCTGGACTTCCAGCTCTATGACAAAGCTGTCATCATCAAGACAGTATGGTACTGGCACAAAAACAGACACATGGATCCATGGAACAGAATCGAGAGCCCAGAAATGGACCCTCAACTCTATGGTCAACTTATCTTTGACAGAGCAGGAAGGAATGTCCAATGGCAAAAAGAGAGTCTCTTCAACAACTGGTGTTGGGAGAATTGGACAGCCCCATGCAGAAGAATGACACTGGACCATTTCCTGACACCACACACAGAAGTAGACGCCAAATGGTTGAAAGACCTCAATGTGAGACAGGAGTCAATCAAAATCCTAAAGGAGGACACAGGTAGCAAGCTCTTCGACCTCAGCCGCAGCAACTTCTTCCTAGAAACATCACCAAAGGCACGGGAAGCCAGGGCAAAAATGAACTATTGGGATTTCATCAAGATAAAAAGCTTTGGCACAGCAAAAGAAACAGTCCACAAAACCAAAAGACAACCGACAGAATGGGAGAAATTATTTGCAAATGACATATCAGATAAAGGGCTACTATCCAATATGTATAAAAACTTATCAAACTCAACACCCAAAGAACAAATAATCCAATCAAGAAATAGGCAGAAGACATGAACAGACATTTTTCCAAAGAAGACATCCAAATGGCCCACAGGCACATGAAAAAGTGCTCAACACGGCTCGGCATCAGGGAAATCCAAATCAAAACCTCAATGAGATACCACCTCACACCCGTCAGAATGGCTCAAATGAACAAGTCAGGGAACGACAGAGGTTGGCGGGGATGTGGAGAAAGGGGAACCCTCCTACACTGGTGGTGGGAATGCAAGCTGGTGCAACCCCTCTGGAAAAGTGTATGGAGGTTCCTCAAACAGTTATAATTAGAGCTACCATTCGATCCAGCAATTGCACTCCTGGGTATTTACCCCAAAGATACAAATGTAGGGACCCGAAGCGGTACGTGCACCCCATTGTTTATAGCAGCAATATCCACAATAGCCAAACGGTGGAAAGAGCCAAGATGTCCATCGACAGATGAATGGATAAAGAAGAGGTGGTATATATATTCACAATGGACTATTACGCAGCCATCAAAAGGAATGAGGTGTTGCCATGGACAACGACGTGGATGGAACTGGAGGGTCCGACGATTAGTGAAATAAGTCAATCAGAGAAAGACATGTATCATATGACCTCACTGATATGAGGGATTCTTAATCTCAGGAACAGAGTGAGGCTTGCTGGAGTGGTCGGGGGGGGGGATGGGGTGGCTGGGTGATAGACTTTGGGGAGGGTATGAGCTACGGTGAGCGCTGTGAATTGTGTAAGACTGTTGAATCACAGATCTGTACTTCTGAAACAAATAACGCAACATATTTTAAGAATAAAGGAAAACAAGGAGACAGCAGGAGAGGAAGAATGAAGGGGAGTTAGTGAGAGGGGGAGACGGACCAGGAGAGATGATGGATTCTGAAAAAAAATCCGAGGTTTCTAGAGGGGAGGTGGGTCGGTGGATTGGTTTGACTGGTGATGGTTATTAAAGACGGCACATTCTGCATGGAGCACTGTGTGTTAGGAACAAACAATGAATCATGGGACAGTACACCAAAACAAATGATGTAGTACATGGTGATTAACAAAGCAATAAAAAACAAAGACTGTAATAAGAGATGAAGAAGGACACTATATCCTACTTAAAGGGTCTATCCAACAAGAAGATCTCACAATTGTAAATATCTATGCCCCGAACATGGGAGCATCCAATTATATAAGGCAATTAAGAAGAAAAGCAAAGAAACACATTGACCACCATACAATCATAGTGGGGGACTTTAACACCCCCCTGACTGAAATGGCCAGATCATCTAAGCAAAAGATCAACAAGGAAATAAAGACTTTAAATGACACACTGGACCAAATGGACTTCACAGACATATTCAGAACGTTCCATCCCAATGCAACGGAATACACATTCTTCTCTAGTGCCCATGGAACATTCTCCAGAATGGATCACATCCTAGGTCACAAATCAGGTCTCAACCGGTACCCAAAGATTGGGATCATTCCCTGCACATTTTCAGACCACAATGTTTTGAAACTAGAACTCAATCACAAGAGGAGAGTCGGAAAGAACTCAAATACATGGAGGCTAAAGAGCATCCTACGAAAGAATGAATGGGTCAACCAGGAAATTAAAGAAGAATTTAAAAAGTTCATGGAAACCAATGAAAATGAAAACTCAACTGTCCAAAATCTTTGGGATACAGCCAAGGCAGTCCTGCGAGGAAAGTATATAGCAATACAAGCCTTTCTCAAGAAACAAGAAAGGTCTCAAATACACACCCAACCCTACACCTAAAGGAGCTGGAGAAAGAACGGCAAATAAAGCCTAAACCCAGCAGGAGAAGAGAAATCATGCAGTTCAGAGCAGAAATCAATGAAATAGAACCCAGAAGAACAGTAGAAGTGATCCACGGAACTAGGAGCTGGTACTTTGAAAGAATTCACAAGATTGATACACCCCTGTCCAGGCTGATCAAAAAGAAAAGAGAAATGACCCAAATCAACAAAATCATGAATGAAAGAGGAGAGATCACAAACAACACCAAAGAAATACAAACAATTATAAGAACGTAATCTGAGCAACCCTAGGGCAGCAAATTCCATAACCTGGAAGAAATGGGTGCATTCCTAGAGATGTGTCAACTAACAAAACTGACCCAGGAAGAAATAGAAAACATGAACAGTCCTATAACCACGAAGGCAATTGAAGTAGTCATCAAAAACCTCCCAAGAAACCAAAGCCCAGGGCCAGATGGTTTCCCAGGGGAATTCTATCAGACATTTAAAGAAGAATTAATACCTATTCTCCTGAAACTGTTCCAAACAATAGAAATGGAAGGAAAACTTCAAAACTCATTTATGAGGCCACCATTACCTTGATTCCAAAACCAGACAAAGATCCCATCAAAAAGGAGAATTAGAGACCAATATCCTTGATGAACATCGATGCAAAAATTCTCACCAAAACTCTAGCCAAGAGGACCCAACAGTACATGAAAAGGAGTATTCACCATGACCAAGTGGGATTTATCCCTGGGCTGCAAGGCTGGTTCAACATCCGCAAATCAGTCAACGTGATCAAATACATTAACAAAAGAAAGAACGAGAATCATATGATCCTCCCAAGAGATGCAGAAAAAGCATTGGACAAAGTACAGCAAACTTTCTGGATCAAAACTCTTCAGAGTATAGGGACAGCGGGTACATACCTCAATATCATAAAAGCCATCTACGAAAACGCTACAGCGAATATCATTCTCAATGGGGAAAAGCTGAGATCTTTTCCCCCAAAGTCAGCAACGCGGCAGGGATAGCCACTCTCACCACTGCTATTCAACATAGTATTAGAAGTCCTAGCCACAGCAATCAGACAACAAAAAGTAATCCAAGGCATCCAAATCGGCAGAGAGGAAGTCAAACTCTCAGTCTTGGCAGATGATATGATACTTTATGTGGAAAACCCAAAAGACTCCACCCCAAAACTGCTAGAACTCACACAGCAATTCCGTCAAGTAGCAGGCTATAAAATCAATGCACAGGAATCAGTGGCATTCCTATACACCAACAACAAGACAGAAGAGAGACAAATCAAGGAGTCGATCCCATTCACAACTGCACCCAAAACCAGAAGAGACCTAGGAATATATTGAACCCAAGAGGCAAAGGATCTGTACTCAGAAAACTACAAAATACGCAGGAAAGAAATTGAAGAAGACACAAAGAAACGGAAAAACGTTCCATGCTCATGGATTGGGAGAACCAACATTGTGAAGAGGTCAATGCTACCTAGAGCAATCTACACATGCAATGCAATCCCCATCAAAATACCATCCACTTTTTTCCACGAAATGGAACAAATAATCCTAAAATTTGAATGGAACCTGAAGAGACCCCGAGTAGCCAGAGGAATATTGAGAAAGAAAAGCAAAGCTGGCGGCATCACAATTCTGGACTTCCAGCTCTATGACAAAGCTGTCATCATCAAGACAGTATGGTACTGGCACAAAAACAGACACATGGATCCATGGAACAGAATCGAGAGCCCAGAAATGGACCCTCAACTCTATGGTCAACTTATCTTTGACAGAGCAGGAAGGAATGTCCAATGGCAAAAAGAGAGTCTCTTCAACAACTGGTGTTGGGAGAATTGGACAGCCCCATGCAGAAGAATGACACTGGACCATTTCCTGACACCACACACAGAAGTAGACGCCAAATGGTTGAAAGACCTCAATGTGAGACAGGAGTCCATCAAAATCCTAAAGGAGGACACAGGTAGCAAGCTCTTCGACCTCAGCCGCAGCAACTTCTTCCTAGAAACATCACCAAAGGCACGGGAAGCCAGGGCAAAAATGAACTATTGGGATTTCATCAAGATAAAAAGCTTTGGCACAGCAAAAGAAACAGTCCACAAAACCAAAAGACAACCGACAGAATGGGAGAAATTATTTGCAAATGACATATCAGATAAAGGGCTACTATCCAATATGTATAAAAACTTATCAAACTCAACACCCAAAGAACAAATAATCCAATCAAGAAATAGGCAGAAGACATGAACAGACATTTTTCCAAAGAAGACATCCAAATGGCCCACAGGCACATGAAAAAGTGCTCAACACGGCTCGGCATCAGGGAAATCCAAATCAAAACCTCAATGAGATACCACCTCACACCCGTCAGAATGGCTCAAATGAACAAGTCAGGGAACGACAGAGGTTGGCGGGGATGTGGAGAAAGGGGAACCCTCCTACACTGGTGGTGGGAATGCAAGCTGGTGCAACCCCTCTGGAAAAGTGTATGGAGGTTCCTCAAACAGTTATAATTAGAGCTACCATTCGATCCAGCAATTGCACTCCTGGGTATTTACCCCAAAGATACAAATGTAGGGACCCGAAGCGGTACGTGCACCCCATTGTTTATAGCAGCAATATCCACAATAGCCAAACGGTGGAAAGAGCCAAGATGTCCATCGAGAGATGAATGGATAAAGAAGAGGTGGTATATATATACACAATGGACTATTACGCAGCCATCAAAAGGAATGAGGTGTTGCCATGGACAACGACGTGGATGGAACTGGAGGGTCCGACGATTAGTGAAATAAGTCAATCAGAGAAAGACATGTATCATATGACCTCACTGATATGAGGGATTCTTAATCTCAGGAACAGAGTGAGGCTTGCTGGAGTGGTCGGGGGGGGATGGGGTGGCTGGGTGATAGACTTTGGGGAGGGTATGAGCTACGGTGAGCGCTGTGAATTGTGTAAGACTGTTGAATCACAGATCTGTACTTCTGAAACAAAGAACGCAACATATTTTAAGAATAAAGGAAAACAAGGAGACAGCAGGAGAGGAAGAATGAAGGGGAGTTAGTGAGAGGGGGAGACGGACCAGGAGAGATGATGGATTCTGAAAAAAAATCCGAGGTTTCTAGAGGGGAGGTGGGTCGGTGGATTGGTTTGACTGGTGATGGTTATTAAAGAGGGCACATTCTGCATGGAGCACTGTGTGTTAGGAACAAACAATGAATCATGGGACAGTACACCAAAACAAATGATGTAGTACATGGTGATTAACAAAGCAATAAAAAACAAAGACTGTAATAAGAGATGAAGAAGGACACTATATCCTACTTAAAGGGTCTATCCAACAAGAAGATCTCACAATTGTAAATATCTATGCCCCGAACATGGGAGCATCCAATTATATAAGGCAATTAAGAAGAAAAGCAAAGAAACACATTGAGCACCATACAATCATAGTGGGGGACTTTAACACCCCCCTGACTGAAATGGCCAGATCATCTAAGCAAAAGATCAACAAGGAAAGAAAGACTTTAAATGACACACTGGACCAAATGGACTTCACAGACATATTCAGAACGTTCCATCCCAATGCAACGGAATACACTTTCTTCTCTAGTGCCCATGGAACATTCTCCAGAATGGATCACATCCTAGGTCACAAATCAGGTCTCAACCGGTACCCAAAGATTGGGATCATTCCCTGCACATTTTCAGACCACAATGCTTTGAAACTAGAACTCAATCACAAGAGGAGAGTCGGAAAGAACTCAAATACATGGAGGCTAAAGAGCATCCTACGAAAGAATGAATGGGTCAACCAGGAAATTAAAGAAGAATTTAAAAAGTTCATGGAAACCAATGAAAATGAAAACTCAACTGTCCAAAATCTTTGGGATACAGCCAAGGCAGTCCTGCGAGGAAAGTATATAGCAATACAAGCCTTTCTCAAGAAACAAGAAAGGTCTCAAATACACACCCAACCCTACACCTAAAGGAGCTGGAGAAAGAACGGCAAATAAAGCCTAAACCCAGCAGGAGAAGAGAAATCATGCAGTTCAGAGCAGAAATCAATGAAATAGAACCCAGAAGAACAGTAGAAGTGATCCACGGAACTAGGAGCTGGTACTTTGAAAGAATTCACAAGATTGATACACCCCTGTCCAGGCTGATCAAAAAGAAAAGAGAAATGACCCAAATCAACAAAATCATGAATGAAAGAGGAGAGATCACAAACAACACCAAAGAAATACAAACAATTATAAGAACGTAATCTGAGCAACCCTAGGGCAGCAAATTCCATAACCTGGAAGAAATGGGTGCATTCCTAGAGATGTGTCAACTAACAAAACTGACCCAGGAAGAAATAGAAAACATGAACAGTCCTATAACCACGAAGGCAATTGAAGTAGTCATCAAAAACCTCCCAAGAAACCAAAGCCCAGGGCCAGATGGTTTCCCAGGGGAATTCTATCAGACATTTAAAGAAGAATTAATACCTATTCTCCTGAAACTGTTCCAAACAATAGAAATGGAAGGAAAACTTCCAAACTCATTTATGAGGCCACCATTACCTTGATTCCAAAACCAGACAAAGATCCCATCAAAAAGGAGAATTAGAGACCAATATCCTTGATGAACATCGATGCAAAAATTCTCACCAAAACTCTAGCCAAGAGGACCCAACAGTACATGAAAAGGAGTATTCACCATGACCAAGTGGGATTTATCCCTGGGCTGCAAGGCTGGTTCAACATCCGCAAATCAGTCAACGTGATCAAATACATTAACAAAAGAAAGAACGAGAATCATATGATCCTCCCAAGAGATGCAGAAAAAGCATTGGACAAAGTACAGCAACCTTTCTGGATCAAAACTCTTCAGAGTATAGGGACAGCGGGTACATACCTCAATATCATAAAAGCCATCTACGAAAACGCTACAGCGAATATCATTCTCAATGGGGAAAAGCTGAGATCTTTTCCCCCAAAGTCAGCAACGCGGCAGGGATAGCCACTCTCACCACTGCTATTCAACATAGTATTAGAAGTCCTAGCCACAGCAATCAGACAACAAAAAGTAATCCAAGGCATCCAAATCGGCAGAGAGGAAGTCAAACTCTCACTCTTGGCAGATGATATGATACTTTATGTGGAAAACCCAAAAGACTCCACCCCAAAACTGCTAGAACTCACACAGCAATTCCGTCAAGTAGCAGGCTATAAAATCAATGCACAGGAATCAGTGGCATTCCTATACACCAACAACAAGACAGAAGAGAGACAAATCAAGGAGTCGATCCCATTCACAACTGCACCCAAAACCTGAAGAGACCTAGGAATATATTCATCCCAAGAGGCAAAGGATCTGTACTCAGAAAACTACAAAATACGCAGGAAAGAAATTGAAGAAGACACAAAGAAACGGAAAAACGTTCCATGCTCATGGATTGGGAGAACCAACATTGTGAAGAGGTCAATGCTACCTAGAGCAATCTACACATGCAATGCAATCCCCATCAAAATACCATCCACTTTTTTCCACGAAATGGAACAAATAATCCTAAAATTTGAATGGAACCTGAAGAGACCCCGAGTAGCCAGAGGAATATTGAGAAAGAAAAGCAAAGCTGGCGGCATCACAATTCTGGACTTCCAGCTCTATGACAAAGCTGTCATCATCAAGACAGTATGGTACTGGCACAAAAACAGACACATGGATCCATGGAACAGAATCGAGAGCCCAGAAATGGACCCTCAACTCTATGGTCAACTTATCTTTGACAGAGCAGGAAGGAATGTCCAATGGCAAAAAGAGAGTCTCTTCAACAACTGGTGTTGGGAGAATTGGACAGCCCCATGCAGAAGAATGACACTGGACCATTTCCTGACACCACACACAGAAGTAGACGCCAAATGGTTGAAAGACCTCAATGTGAGACAGGAGTCAATCAAAATCCTAAAGGAGGACACAGGTAGCAAGCTCTTCGACCTCAGCCGCAGCAACTTCTTCCTAGAAACATCACCAAAGGCACGGGAAGCCAGGGCAAAAATGAACTATTGGGATTTCATCAAGATAAAAAGCTTTGGCACAGCAAAAGAAACAGTCCACAAAACCAAAAGACAACCGACAGAATGGGAGAAATTATTTGCAAATGACATATCAGATAAAGGGCTACTATCCAATATGTATAAAAACTTATCAAACTCAACACCCAAAGAACAAATAATCCAATCAAGAAATAGGCAGAAGACATGAACAGACATTTTTCCAAAGAAGACATCCAAATGGCCCACAGGCACATGAAAAAGTGCTCAACACGGCTCGGCATCAGGGAAATCCAAATCAAAACCTCAATGAGATACCACCTCACACCCGTCAGAATGGCTCAAATGAACAAGTCAGGGAACGACAGAGGTTGGCGGGGATGTGGAGAAAGGGGAACCCTCCTACACTGGTGGTGGGAATGCAAGCTGGTGCAACCCCTCTGGAAAAGTGTATGGAGGTTCCTCAAACAGTTATAATTAGAGCTACCATTCGATCCAGCAATTGCACTCCTGGGTATTTACCCCAAAGATACAAATGTAGGGACCCGAAGCGGTACGTGCACCCCATTGTTTATAGCAGCAATATCCACAATAGCCAAACGGTGGAAAGAGCCAAGATGTCCATCGACAGATGAATGGATAAAGAAGAGGTGGTATATATATTCACAATGGACTATTACGCAGCCATCAAAAGGAATGAGGTGTTGCCATGGACAACGACGTGGATGGAACTGGAGGGTCCGACGATTAGTGAAATAAGTCAATCAGAGAAAGACATGTATCATATGACCTCACTGATATGAGGGATTCTTAATCTCAGGAACAGAGTGAGGCTTGCTGGAGTGGTCGGGGGGGGGGATGGGGTGGCTGGGTGATAGACTTTGGGGAGGGTATGAGCTACGGTGAGCGCTGTGAATTGTGTAAGACTGTTGAATCACAGATCTGTACTTCTGAAACAAAGAACGCAACATATTTTAAGAATAAAGGAAAACAAGGAGACAGCAGGAGAGGAAGAATGAAGGGGAGTTAGTGAGAGGGGGAGACGGACCAGGAGAGATGATGGATTCTGAAAAAAAATCCGAGGTTTCTAGAGGGGAGGTGGGTCGGTGGATTGGTTTGACTGGTGATGGTTATTAAAGAGGGCACATTCTGCATGGAGCACTGTGTGTTAGGAACAAACAATGAATCATGGGACAGTACACCAAAACAAATGATGTAGTACATGGTGATTAACAAAGCAATAAAAAACAAAGACTGTAATAAGAGATGAAGAAGGACACTATATCCTACTTAAAGGGTCTATCCAACAAGAAGATCTCACAATTGTAAATATCTATGCCCCGAACATGGGAGCATCCAATTATATAAGGCAATTAAGAAGAAAAGCAAAGAAACACATTGACCACCATACAATCATAGTGGGGGACTTTAACACCCCCCTGACTGAAATGGCCAGATCATCTAAGCAAAAGATCAACAAGGAAATAAAGACTTTAAATGACACACTGGACCAAATGGACTTCACAGACATATTCAGAACGTTCCATCCCAATGCAACGGAATACACATTCTTCTCTAGTGCCCATGGAACATTCTCCAGAATGGATCACATCCTAGGTCACAAATCAGGTCTCAACCGGTACCCAAAGATTGGGATCATTCCCTGCACATTTTCAGACCACAATGCTTTGAAACTAGAACTCAATCACAAGAGGAGAGTCGGAAAGAACTCAAATACATGGAGGCTAAAGAGCATCCTACGAAAGAATGAATGGGTCAACCAGGAAATTAAAGAAGAATTTAAAAAGTTCATGGAAACCAATGAAAATGAAAACTCAACTGTCCAAAATCTTTGGGATACAGCCAAGGCAGTCCTGCGAGGAAAGTATATAGCAATACAAGCCTTTCTCAAGAAACAAGAAAGGTCTCAAATACACACCCAACCCTACACCTAAAGGAGCTGGAGAAAGAACGGCAAATAAAGCCTAAACCCAGCAGGAGAAGAGAAATCATGCAGTTCAGAGCAGAAATCAATGAAATAGAACCCAGAAGAACAGTAGAAGTGATCCACGGAACTAGGAGCTGGTACTTTGAAAGAATTCACAAGATTGATACACCCCTGTCCAGGCTGATCAAAAAGAAAAGAGAAATGACCCAAATCAACAAAATCATGAATGAAAGAGGAGAGATCACAAACAACACCAAAGAAATACAAACA
The DNA here is from genome assembly GCF_037043125.1 of Eumetopias jubatus. NCBI lineage: Eukaryota > Metazoa > Chordata > Mammalia > Carnivora > Otariidae > Eumetopias > Eumetopias jubatus. The sequence continues at coordinate 3,242,033 of NW_028274825.1, forward strand.
ATTATAAGAACGTAATCTGAGCAACCCTAGGGCAGCAAATTCCATAACCTGGAAGAAATGGGTGCATTCCTAGAGATGTGTCAACTAACAAAACTGACCCAGGAAGAAATAGAAAACATGAACAGTCCTATAACCACGAAGGCAATTGAAGTAGTCATCAAAAACCTCCCAAGAAACCAAAGCCCAGGGCCAGATGGTTTCCCAGGGGAATTCTATCAGACATTTAAAGAAGAATTAATACCTATTCTCCTGAAACTGTTCCAAACAATAGAAATGGAAGGAAAACTTCAAAACTCATTTATGAGGCCACCATTACCTTGATTCCAAAACCAGACAAAGATCCCATCAAAAAGGAGAATTAGAGACCAATATCCTTGATGAACATCGATGCAAAAATTCTCACCAAAACTCTAGCCAAGAGGACCCAACAGTACATGAAAAGGAGTATTCACCATGACCAAGTGGGATTTATCCCTGGGCTGCAAGGCTGGTTCAACATCCGCAAATCAGTCAACGTGATCAAATACATTAACAAAAGAAAGAACGAGAATCATATGATCCTCCCAAGAGATGCAGAAAAAGCATTGGACAAAGTACAGCAAACTTTCTGGATCAAAACTCTTCAGAGTATAGGGACAGCGGGTACATACCTCAATATCATAAAAGCCATCTACGAAAACGCTACAGCGAATATCATTCTCAATGGGGAAAAGCTGAGATCTTTTCCCCCAAAGTCAGCAACGCGGCAGGGATAGCCACTCTCACCACTGCTATTCAACATAGTATTAGAAGTCCTAGCCACAGCAATCAGACAACAAAAAGTAATCCAAGGCATCCAAATCGGCAGAGAGGAAGTCAAACTCTCACTCTTGGCAGATGATATGATACTTTATGTGGAAAACCCAAAAGACTCCACCCCAAAACTGCTAGAACTCACACAGCAATTCCGTCAAGTAGCAGGCTATAAAATCAATGCACAGGAATCAGTGGCATTCCTATACACCAACAACAAGACAGAAGAGAGACAAATCAAGGAGTCGATCCCATTCACAACTGCACCCAAAACCAGAAGAGACCTAGGAATATATTGAACCCAAGAGGCAAAGGATCTGTACTCAGAAAACTACAAAATACGCAGGAAAGAAATTGAAGAAGACACAAAGAAACGGAAAAACGTTCCATGCTCATGGATTGGGAGAACCAACATTGTGAAGAGGTCAATGCTACCTAGAGCAATCTACACATGCAATGCAATCCCCATCAAAATACCATCCACTTTTTTCCACGAAATGGAACAAATAATCCTAAAATTTGAATGGAACCTGAAGAGACCCCGAGTAGCCAGAGGAATATTGAGAAAGAAAAGCAAAGCTGGCGGCATCACAATTCTGGACTTCCAGCTCTATGACAAAGCTGTCATCATCAAGACAGTATGGTACTGGCACAAAAACAGACACATGGATCCATGGAACAGAATCGAGAGCCCAGAAATGGACCCTCAACTCTATGGTCAACTTATCTTTGACAGAGCAGGAAGGAATGTCCAATGGCAAAAAGAGAGTCTCTTCAACAACTGGTGTTGGGAGAATTGGACAGCCCCATGCAGAAGAATGACACTGGACCATTTCCTGACACCACACACAGAAGTAGACGCCAAATGGTTGAAAGACCTCAATGTGAGACAGGAGTCCATCAAAATCCTAAAGGAGGACACAGGTAGCAAGCTCTTCGACCTCAGCCGCAGCAACTTCTTCCTAGAAACATCACCAAAGGCACGGGAAGCCAGGGCAAAAATGAACTATTGGGATTTCATCAAGATAAAAAGCTTTGGCACAGCAAAAGAAACAGTCCACAAAACCAAAAGACAACCGACAGAATGGGAGAAATTATTTGCAAATGACATATCAGATAAAGGGCTACTATCCAATATGTATAAAAACTTATCAAACTCAACACCCAAAGAACAAATAATCCAATCAAGAAATAGGCAGAAGACATGAACAGACATTTTTCCAAAGAAGACATCCAAATGGCCCACAGGCACATGAAAAAGTGCTCAACACGGCTCGGCATCAGGGAAATCCAAATCAAAACCTCAATGAGATACCACCTCACACCCGTCAGAATGGCTCAAATGAACAAGTCAGGGAACGACAGAGGTTGGCGGGGATGTGGAGAAAGGGGAACCCTCCTACACTGGTGGTGGGAATGCAAGCTGGTGCAACCCCTCTGGAAAAGTGTATGGAGGTTCCTCAAACAGTTATAATTAGAGCTACCATTCGATCCAGCAATTGCACTCCTGGGTATTTACCCCAAAGATACAAATGTAGGGACCCGAAGCGGTACGTGCACCCCATTGTTTATAGCAGCAATATCCACAATAGCCAAACGGTGGAAAGAGCCAAGATGTCCATCGAGAGATGAATGGATAAAGAAGAGGTGGTATATATATACACAATGGACTATTACGCAGCCATCAAAAGGAATGAGGTGTTGCCATGGACAACGACGTGGATGGAACTGGAGGGTCCGACGATTAGTGAAATAAGTCAATCAGAGAAAGACATGTATCATATGACCTCACTGATATGAGGGATTCTTAATCTCAGGAACAGAGTGAGGCTTGCTGGAGTGGTCGGGGGGGGATGGGGTGGCTGGGTGATAGACTTTGGGGAGGGTATGAGCTACGGTGAGCGCTGTGAATTGTGTAAGACTGTTGAATCACAGATCTGTACTTCTGAAACAAAGAACGCAACATATTTTAAGAATAAAGGAAAACAAGGAGACAGCAGGAGAGGAAGAATGAAGGGGAGTTAGTGAGAGGGGGAGACGGACCAGGAGAGATGATGGATTCTGAAAAAAAATCCGAGGTTTCTAGAGGGGAGGTGGGTCGGTGGATTGGTTTGACTGGTGATGGTTATTAAAGAGGGCACATTCTGCATGGAGCACTGTGTGTTAGGAACAAACAATGAATCATGGGACAGTACACCAAAACAAATGATGTAGTACATGGTGATTAACAAAGCAATAAAAAACAAAGACTGTAATAAGAGATGAAGAAGGACACTATATCCTACTTAAAGGGTCTATCCAACAAGAAGATCTCACAATTGTAAATATCTATGCCCCGAACATGGGAGCATCCAATTATATAAGGCAATTAAGAAGAAAAGCAAAGAAACACATTGACCACCATACAATCATAGTGGGGGACTTTAACACCCCCCTGACTGAAATGGCCAGATCATCTAAGCAAAAGATCAACAAGGAAAGAAAGACTTTAAATGACACACTGGACCAAATGGACTTCACAGACATATTCAGAACGTTCCATCCCAATGCAACGGAATACACTTTCTTCTCTAGTGCCCATGGAACATTCTCCAGAATGGATCACATCCTAGGTCACAAATCAGGTCTCAACCGGTACCCAAAGATTGGGATCATTCCCTGCACATTTTCAGACCACAATGCTTTGAAACTAGAACTCAATCACAAGAGGAGAGTCGGAAAGAACTCAAATACATGGAGGCTAAAGAGCATCCTACGAAAGAATGAATGGGTCAACCAGGAAATTAAAGAAGAATTTAAAAAGTTCATGGAAACCAATGAAAATGAAAACTCAACTGTCCAAAATCTTTGGGATACAGCCAAGGCAGTCCTGCGAGGAAAGTATATAGCAATACAAGCCTTTCTCAAGAAACAAGAAAGGTCTCAAATACACACCCAACCCTACACCTAAAGGAGCTGGAGAAAGAACGGCAAATAAAGCCTAAACCCAGCAGGAGAAGAGAAATCATGCAGTTCAGAGCAGAAATCAATGAAATAGAACCCAGAAGAACAGTAGAAGTGATCCACGGAACTAGGAGCTGGTACTTTGAAAGAATTCACAAGATTGATACACCCCTGTCCAGGCTGATCAAAAAGAAAAGAGAAATGACCCAAATCAACAAAATCATGAATGAAAGAGGAGAGATCACAAACAACACCAAAGAAATACAAACAATTATAAGAACGTAATCTGAGCAACCCTAGGGCAGCAAATTCCATAACCTGGAAGGAATGGGTGCATTCCTAGAGATGTGTCAACTAACAAAACTGACCCAGGAAGAAATAGAAAACATGAACAGTCCTATAACCACGAAGGCAATTGAAGTAGTCATCAAAAACCTCCCAAGAAACCAAAGCCCAGGGCCAGATGGTTTCCCAGGGGAATTCTATCAGACATTTAAAGAAGAATTAATACCTATTCTCCTGAAACTGTTCCAAACAATAGAAATGGAAGGAAAACTTCCAAACTCATTTATGAGGCCACCATTACCTTGATTCCAAAACCAGACAAAGATCCCATCAAAAAGGAGAATTAGAGACCAATATCCTTGATGAACATCGATGCAAAAATTCTCACCAAAACTCTAGCCAAGAGGACCCAACAGTACATGAAAAGGAGTATTCACCATGACCAAGTGGGATTTATCCCTGGGCTGCAAGGCTGGTTCAACATCCGCAAATCAGTCAACGTGATCAAATACATTAACAAAAGAAAGAACGAGAATCATATGATCCTCCCAAGAGATGCAGAAAAAGCATTGGACAAAGTACAGCAACCTTTCTGGATCAAAACTCTTCAGAGTATAGGGACAGCGGGTACATACCTCAATATCATAAAAGCCATCTACGAAAACGCTACAGCGAATATCATTCTCAATGGGGAAAAGCTGAGATCTTTTCCCCCAAAGTCAGCAACGCGGCAGGGATAGCCACTCTCACCACTGCTATTCAACATAGTATTAGAAGTCCTAGCCACAGCAATCAGACAACAAAAAGTAATCCAAGGCATCCAAATCGGCAGAGAGGAAGTCAAACTCTCACTCTTGGCAGATGATATGATACTTTATGTGGAAAACCCAAAAGACTCCACCCCAAAACTGCTAGAACTCACACAGCAATTCCGTCAAGTAGCAGGCTATAAAATCAATGCACAGGAATCAGTGGCATTCCTATACACCAACAACAAGACAGAAGAGAGACAAATCAAGGAGTCGATCCCATTCACAACTGCACCCAAAACCAGAAGAGACCTAGGAATATATTGAACCCAAGAGGCAAGGGATCTGTACTCAGAAAACTACAAAATACGCAGGAAAGAAATTGAAGAAGACACAAAGAAACGGAAAAACGTTCCATGCTCATGGATTGGGAGAACCAACATTGTGAAGAGGTCAATGCTACCTAGAGCAATCTACACATGCAATGCAATCCCCATCAAAATACCATCCACTTTTTTCCACGAAATGGAACAAATAATCCTAAAATTTGAATGGAACCTGAAGAGACCCCGAGTAGCCAGAGGAATATTGAGAAAGAAAAGCAAAGCTGGCGGCATCACAATTCTGGACTTCCAGCTCTATGACAAAGCTGTCATCATCAAGACAGTATGGTACTGGCACAAAAACAGACACATGGATCCATGGAACAGAATCGAGAGCCCAGAAATGGACCCTCAACTCTATGGTCAACTTATCTTTGACAGAGCAGGAAGGAATGTCCAATGGCAAAAAGAGAGTCTCTTCAACAACTGGTGTTGGGAGAATTGGACAGCCCCATGCAGAAGAATGACACTGGACCATTTCCTGACACCACACACAGAAGTAGACGCCAAATGTTTGAAAGACCTCAATGTGAGACAGGAGTCCATCAAAATCCTAAAGGAGGACACAGGTAGCAAGCTCTTCGACCTCAGCCGCAGCAACTTCTTCCTAGAAACATCACCAAAGGCACGGGAAGCCAGGGCAAAAATGAACTATTGGGATTTCATCAAGATAAAAAGCTTTGGCACAGCAAAAGAAACAGTCCACAAAACCAAAAGACAACCGACAGAATGGGAGAAATTATTTGCAAATGACATATCAGATAAAGGGCTACTATCCAATATGTATAAAAACTTATCAAACTCAACACCCAAAGAACAAATAATCCAATCAAGAAATAGGCAGAAGACATGAACAGACATTTTTCCAAAGAAGACATCCAAATGGCCCACAGGCACATGAAAAAGTGCTCGACACGGCTCGGCATCAGGGAAATCCAAATCAAAACCTCAATGAGATACCACCTCACACCCGTCAGAATGGCTCAAATGAACAAGTCAGGGAACGACAGAGGTTGGCGGGGATGTGGAGAAAGGGGAACCCTCCTACACTGGTGGTGGGAATGCAAGCTGGTGCAACCCCTCTGGAAAAGTGTATGGAGGTTCCTCAAACAGTTATAATTAGAGCTACCATTCGATCCAGCAATTGCACTCCTGGGTATTTACCCCAAAGATACAAATGTAGGGACCCGAAGCGGTACGTGCACCCCATTGTTTATAGCAGCAATATCCACAATAGCCAAACGGTGGAAAGAGCCAAGATGTCCATCGACAGATGAATGGATAAAGAAGAGGTGGTATATATATACACAATGGACTATTACGCAGCCATCAAAAGGAATGAGGTGTTGCCATGGACAACGACGTGGATGGAACTGGAGGGTCCGACGATTAGTGAAATAAGTCAATCAGAGAAAGACATGTATCATATGACCTCACTGATATGAGGGATTCTTAATCTCAGGAACAGAGTGAGGCTTGCTGGAGTGGTCGGGGGGGGGGATGGGGTGGCTGGGTGATAGACTTTGGGGAGGGTATGAGCTACGGTGAGCGCTGTGAATTGTGTAAGACTGTTGAATCACAGATCTGTACTTCTGAAACAAAGAACGCAACATATTTTAAGAATAAAGGAAAACAAGGAGACAGCAGGAGAGGAAGAATGAAGGGGAGTTAGTGAGAGGGGGAGACGGACCAGGAGAGATGATGGATTCTGAAAAAAAATCCGAGGTTTCTAGAGGGGAGGTGGGTCGGTGGATTGGTTTGACTGGTGATGGTTATTAAAGAGGGCACATTCTGCATGGAGCACTGTGTGTTAGGAACAAACAATGAATCATGGGACAGTACACCAAAACAAATGATGTAGTACATGGTGATTAACAAAGCAATAAAAAACAAAGACTGTAATAAGAGATGAAGAAGGACACTATATCCTACTTAAAGGGTCTATCCAACAAGAAGATCTCACAATTGTAAATATCTATGCCCCGAACATGGGAGCATCCAATTATATAAGGCAATTAAGAAGAAAAGCAAAGAAACACATTGACCACCATACAATCATAGTGGGGGACTTTAACACCCCCCTGACTGAAATGGCCAGATCATCTAAGCAAAAGATCAACAAGGAAATAAAGACTTTAAATGACACACTGGACCAAATGGACTTCACAGACATATTCAGAACGTTCCATCCCAATGCAACGGAATACACTTTCTTCTCTAGTGCCCATGGAACATTCTCCAGAATGGATCACATCCTAGGTCACAAATCAGGTCTCAACCGGTACCCAAAGATTGGGATCATTCCCTGCACATTTTCAGACCACAATGCTTTGAAACTAGAACTCAATCACAAGAGGAGAGTCGGAAAGAACTCAAATACATGGAGGCTAAAGAGCATCCTACGAAAGAATGAATGGGTCAACCAGGAAATTAAAGAAGAATTTAAAAAGTTCATGGAAACCAATGAAAATGAAAACTCAACTGTCCAAAATCTTTGGGATACAGCCAAGGCAGTCCTGCGAGGAAAGTATATAGCAATACAAGCCTTTCTCAAGAAACAAGAAAGGTCTCAAATACACACCCAACCCTACACCTAAAGGAGCTGGAGAAAGAACGGCAAATAAAGCCTAAACCCAGCAGGAGAAGAGAAATCATGCAGTTCAGAGCAGAAATCAATGAAATAGAACCCAGAAGAACAGTAGAAGTGATCCACGGAACTAGGAGCTGGTACTTTGAAAGAATTCACAAGATTGATACACCCCTGTCCAGGCTGATCAAAAAGAAAAGAGAAATGACCCAAATCAACAAAATCATGAATGAAAGAGGAGAGATCACAAACAACACCAAAGAAATACAAACAATTATAAGAACGTAATCTGAGCAACCCTAGGGCAGCAAATTCCATAACCTGGAAGAAATGGGTGCATTCCTAGAGATGTGTCAACTAACAAAACTGACCCAGGAAGAAATAGAAAACATGAACAGTCCTATAACCACGAAGGCAATTGAAGTAGTCATCAAAAACCTCCCAAGAAACCAAAGCCCAGGGCCAGATGGTTTCCCAGGGGAATTCTATCAGACATTTAAAGAAGAATTAATACCTATTCTCCTGAAACTGTTCCAAACAATAGAAATGGAAGGAAAACTTCCAAACTCATTTATGAGGCCACCATTACCTTGATTCCAAAACCAGACAAAGATCCCATCAAAAAGGAGAATTAGAGACCAATATCCTTGATGAACATCGATGCAAAAATTCTCACCAAAATACTAGCCAAGAGGACCCAACAGTACATGAAAAGGAGTATTCACCATGACCAAGTGGGATTTATCCCTGGGCTGCAAGGCTGGTTCAACATCCGCAAATCAGTCAACGTGATCAAATACATTAACAAAAGAAAGAACGAGAATCATATGATCCTCCCAAGAGATGCAGAAAAAGCATTGGACAAAGTACAGCAACCTTTCTGGATCAAAACTCTTCAGAGTATAGGGACAGCGGGTACATACCTCAATATCATAAAAGCCATCTACGAAAACGCTACAGCGAATATCATTCTCAATGGGGAAAAGCTGAGATCTTTTCCCCTAAAGTCAGCAACGCGGCAGGGATAGCCACTCTCACCACTGCTATTCAACATAGTATTAGAAGTCCTAGCCACAGCAATCAGACAACAAAAAGTAATCCAAGGCATCCAAATCGGCAGAGAGGAAGTCAAACTCTCACTCTTGGCAGATGATATGATACTTTATGTGGAAAACCCAAAAGACTCCACCCCAAAACTGCTAGAACTCACACAGCAATTCCGTCAAGTAGCAGGCTATAAAATCAATGCACAGGAATCAGTGGCATTCCTATACACCAACAACAAGACAGAAGAGAGACAAATCAAGGAGTCGATCCCATTCACAACTGCACCCAAAACCAGAAGAGACCTAGGAATATATTCATCCCAAGAGGCAAAGGATCTGTACTCAGAAAACTACAAAATACGCAGGAAAGAAATTGAAGAAGACACAAAGAAACGGAAAAACGTTCCATGCTCATGGATTGGGAGAACCAACATTGTGAAGAGGTCAATGCTACCTAGAGCAATCTACACATGCAATGCAATCCCCATCAAAATACCATCCACTTTTTTCCACGAAATGGAACAAATAATCCTAAAATTTGAATGGAACCTGAAGAGACCCCGAGTAGCCAGAGGAATATTGAGAAAGAAAAGCAAAGCTGGCGGCATCACAATTCTGGACTTCCAGCTCTATGACAAAGCTGTCATCATCAAGACAGTATGGTACTGGCACAAAAACAGACACATGGATCCATGGAACAGAATCGAGAGCCCAGAAATGGACCCTCAACTCTATGGTCAACTTATCTTTGACAGAGCAGGAAGGAATGTCCAATGGCAAAAAGAGAGTCTCTTCAACAACTGGTGTTGGGAGAATTGGACAGCCCCATGCAGAAGAATGACACTGGACCATTTCCTGACACCACACACAGAAGTAGACGCCAAATGTTTGAAAGACCTCAATGTGAGACAGGAGTCCATCAAAATCCTAAAGGAGGACACAGGTAGCAAGCTCTTCGACCTCAGCCGCAGCAACTTCTTCCTAGAAACATCACCAAAGGCACGGGAAGCCAGGGCAAAAATGAACTATTGGGATTTCATCAAGATAAAAAGCTTTGGCACAGCAAAAGAAACAGTCCACAAAACCAAAAGACAACCGACAGAATGGGAGAAATTATTTGCAAATGACATATCAGATAAAGGGCTACTATCCAATATGTATAAAAACTTATCAAACTCAACACCCAAAGAACAAATAATCCAATCAAGAAATAGGCAGAAGACATGAACAGACATTTTTCCAAAGAAGACATCCAAATGGCCCACAGGCACATGAAAAAGTGCTCAACACGGCTCGGCATCAGGGAAATCCAAATCAAAACCTCAATGAGATACCACCTCACACCCGTCAGAATGGCTCAAATGAACAAGTCAGGGAACGACAGAGGTTGGCGGGGATGTGGAGAAAGGGGAACCCTCCTACACTGGTGGTGGGAATGCAAGCTGGTGCAACCCCTCTGGAAAAGTGTATGGAGGTTCCTCAAACAGTTATAATTAGAGCTACCATTCGATCCAGCAATTGCACTCCTGGGTATTTACCCCAAAGATACAAATGTAGGGACCCGAAGCGGTACGTGCACCCCATTGTTTATAGCAGCAATATCCACAATAGCCAAACGGTGGAAAGAGCCAAGATGTCCATCGACAGATGAATGGATAAAGAAGAGGTGGTATATATATACACAATGGACTATTACGCAGCCATCAAAAGGAATGAGGTGTTGCCATGGACAACGACGTGGATGGAACTGGAGGGTCCGACGATTAGTGAAATAAGTCAATCAGAGAAAGACATATATCATATGACCTCACTGATATGAGGGATTCCTAATCTCAGGAACAGAGTGAGGCTTGCCGGAGTGATCGGGGGGGGGGATGGGGTGGCTGGGTGATAGACTTTGGGGAGGGTATGAGCTACGGTGAGCGCTGTGAATTGTGTAAGACTGTTGAATCACAGATCTGTACTTCTGAAACAAATAACGCAACATATTTTAAGAATAAAGGAAAACAAGGAGACAGCAGGAGAGGAAGAATGAAGGGGAGTTAGTGAGAGGGGGAGACGGACCAGGAGAGATGATGGATTCTGAAAAAAAATCCGAGGTTTCTAGAGGGGAGGTGGGTCGGTGGATTGGTTTGACTGGTGATGGTTATTAAAGAGGGCACATTCTGCATGGAGCACTGTGTGTTAGGAACAAACAATGAATCATGGGACAGTACACCAAAACAAATGATGTAGTACATGGTGATTAACAAAGCAATAAAAAACAAAGACTGTAATAAGAGATGAAGAAGGACACTATATCCTCCTTAAAGGGTCTATCCAACAAGAAGATCTCACAATTGTAAATATCTATGCCCCGAACATGGGAGCATCCAATTATATAAGGCAATTAAGAAGAAAAGCAAAGAAACACATTGACCACCATACAATCATAGTGGGGGACTTTAACACCCCCCTGACTGAAATGGCCAGATCATCTAAGCAAAAGATCAACAAGGAAATAAAGACTTTAAATGACACACTGGACCAAATGGACTTCACAGACATATTCAGAACGTTCCATCCCAATGCAACGGAATACACTTTCTTCTCTAGTGCCCATGGAACATTCTCCAGAATGGATCACATCCTAGGTCACAAATCAGGTCTCAACCGGTACCCAAAGATTGGGATCATTCCCTGCACATTTTCAGACCACAATGCTTTGGAACTAGAACTCAATCACAAGAGGAGAGTCGGAAAGAACTCAAATACATGGAGGCTAAAGAGCATCCTACGAAAGAATGAATGGGTCAACCAGGAAATTAAAGAAGAATTTAAAAAGTTCATGGAAACCAATGAAAATGAAAACTCAACTGTCCAAAATCTTTGGGATACAGCCAAGGCAGTCCTGCGAGGAAAGTATATAGGAATACAAGCCTTTCTCAAGAAACAAGAAAGGTCTCAAATACACACCCAACCCTACACCTAAAGGAGCTGGAGAAAGAACGGCAAATAAAGCCTAAACCCAGCAGGAGAAGAGAAATCATGCAGTTCAGAGCAGAAATCAATGAAATAGAACCCAGAAGAACAGTAGAAGTGATCAACGGAACTAGGAGCTGGTACTTTGAAAGAATTCACAAGATTGATACACCCCTGTCCAGGCTGATCAAAAAGAAAAGAGAAATGACCCAAATCAACAAAATCATGAATGAAAGAGGAGAGATCACAAACAACACCAAAGAAATACAAACAATTATAAGAACGTAATCTGAGCAACCCTAGGGCAGCAAATTCCATAACCTGGAAGAAATGGGTGCATTCCTAGAGATGTGTCAACTAACAAAACTGACCCAGGAAGAAATAGAAAACATGAACAGTCCTATAACCACGAAGGCAATTGAAGTAGTCATCAAAAACCTCCCAAGAAACCAAAGCCCAGGGCCAGATGGTTTCCCAGGGGAATTCTATCAGACATTTAAAGAAGAATTAATACCTATTCTCCTGAAACTGTTCCAAACAATAGAAATGGAAGGAAAACTTCCAAACTCATTTATGAGGCCACCATTACCTTGATTCCAAAACCAGACAAAGATCCCATCAAAAAGGAGAATTAGAGCCCAATATCCTTGATGAACATCGATGCAAAAATTCTCACCAAAATACTAGCCAAGAGGACCCAACAGTACATGAAAAGGAGTATTCACCATGACCAAGTGGGATTTATCCCTGGGCTGCAAGGCTGGTTCAACATCCGCAAATCAGTCAACGTGATCAAATGCATTAACAAAAGAAAGAACGAGAATCATATGATCCTCCCAAGAGATGCAGAAAAAGCATTGGACAAAGTACAGCAACCTTTCTGGATCAAAACTCTTCAGAGTATAGGGACAGCGGGTACATACCTCAATATCATAAAAGCCATCTACGAAAACGCTACAGCGAATATCATTCTCAATGGGGAAAAGCTGAGATCTTTTCCCCCAAAGTCAGCAACGCGGCAGGGATAGCCACTCTCACCACTGCTATTCAACATAGTATTAGAAGTCCTAGCCACAGCAATCAGACAACAAAAAGTAATCCAAGGCATCCAAATCGGCAGAGAGGAAGTCAAACTCTCACTCTTGGCAGATGATATGATACTTTATGTGGAAAACCCAAAAGACTCCACCCCAAAACTGCTAGAACTCACACAGCAATTCCGTCAAGTAGCAGGCTATAAAATCAATGCACAGGAATCAGTGGCATTCCTATACACCAACAACAAGACAGAAGAGAGACAAATCAAGGAGTCGATCCCATTCACAACTGCACCCAAAACCAGAAGAGACCTAGGAATATATTCATCCCAAGAGGCAAAGGATCTGTACTCAGAAAACTACAAAATACGCAGGAAAGAAATTGAAGAAGACACAAAGAAACGGAAAAACGTTCCATGCTCATGGATTGGGAGAACCAACATTGTGAAGAGGTCAATGCTACCTAGAGCAATCTACACATGCAATGCAATCCCCATCAAAATACCATCCACTTTTTTCCACGAAATGGAACAAATAATCCTAAAATTTGAATGGAACCTGAAGAGACCCCGAGTAGCCAGAGGAATATTGAGAAAGAAAAGCAAAGCTGGCGGCATCACAATTCTGGACTTCCAGCTCTATGACAAAGCTGTCATCATCAAGACAGTATGGTACTGGCACAAAAACAGACACATGGATCCATGGAACAGAATCGAGAGCCCAGAAATGGACCCTCAACTCTATGGTCAACTTATCTTTGACAGAGCAGGAAGGAATGTCCAATGGCAAAAAGAGAGTCTCTTCAACAACTGGTGTTGGGAGAATTGGACAGCCCCATGCAGAAGAATGACACTGGACCATTTCCTGACACCACACACAGAAGTAGACGCCAAATGGTTGAAAGACCTCAATGTGAGACAGGAGTCCATCAAAATCCTAAAGGAGAACACAGGTAGCAAGCTCTTCGACCTCAGCCGCAGCAACTTCTTCCTAGAAACATCACCAAAGGCACGGGAAGCCAGGGCAAAAATGAACTATTGGGATTTCATCAAGATAAAAAGCTTTGGCACAGCAAAAGAAACAGTCCACAAAACCAAAAGACAACCGACAGAATGGGAGAAATTATTTGCAAATGACATATCAGATAAAGGGCTACTATCCAATATGTATAAAAACTTATCAAACTCAACACCCAAAGAACAAATAATCCAATCAAGAAATAGGCAGAAGACATGAACAGACATTTTTCCAAAGAAGACATCCAAATGGCCCACAGGCACATGAAAAAGTGCTCAACACGGCTCGGCATCAGGGAAATCCAAATCAAAACCTCAATGAGATACCACCTCACACCCGTCAGAATGGCTCAAATGAACAAGTCAAGGAACGACAGAGGTTGGCGGGGATGTGGAGAAAGGGGAACCCTCCTACACTGGTGGTGGGAATGCAAGCTGGTGCAACCCCTCTGGAAAAGTGTATGTAGGTTCCTCAAACAGTTAAATTAGAGCTACCATTCGATCCAGCAATTGCACTCCTGGGTATTTACCCCAAAGATACAAATGTAGGGACCCGAAGCGGTACGTGCACCCCATTGTTTATAGCAGCAATATCCACAATAGCCAAACGGTGGAAAGAGCCAAGATGTCCATCGACAGATGAATGGATAAAGAAGAGGTGGTATATATATACACAATGGACTATTACGCAGCCATCAAAAGGAATGAGGTGTTGCCATGGACAACGACGTGGATGGAACTGGAGGGTCCGACGATTAGTGAAATAAGTCAATCAGAGAAAGACATGTATCATATGACCTCACTGATATGAGGGATTCTTAATCTCAGGAACAGAGTGAGGCTTGCTGGAGTGGTCGGGGGGGGGATGGGGTGGCTGGGTGATAGACTTTGGGGAGGGTATGAGCTACGGTGAGCGCTGTGAATTGTGTAAGACTGTTGAATCACAGATCTGTACTTCTGAAACAAAGAACGCAACATATTTTAAGAATAAAGGAAAACAAGGAGACAGCAGGAGAGGAAGAATGAAGGGGAGTTAGTGAGAGGGGGAGACGGACCAGGAGAGATGATGGATTCTGAAAAAAAATCCGAGGTTTCTAGAGGGGAGGTGGGTCGGTGGATTGGTTTGACTGGTGATGGTTATTAAAGAGGGCACATTCTGCATGGAGCACTGTGTGTTAGGAACAAACAATGAATCATGGGACAGTACACCAAAACAAATGATGTAGTACATGGTGATTAACAAAGCAATAAAAAACAAAGACTGTAATAAGAGATGAAGAAGGACACTATATCCTACTTAAAGGGTCTATCCAACAAGAAGATCTCACAATTGTAAATATCTATGCCCCGAACATGGGAGCATCCAATTATATAAGGCAATTAAGAAGAAAAGCAAAGAAACACATTGACCACCATACAATCATAGTGGGGGACTTTAACACCCCCCTGACTGAAATGGCCAGATCATCTAAGCAAAAGATCAACAAGGAAATAAAGACTTTAAATGACACACTGGACCAAATGGACTTCACAGACATATTCAGAACGTTCCATCCCAATGCAACGGAATACACATTCTTCTCTAGTGCCCATGGAACATTCTCCAGAATGGATCACATCCTAGGTCACAAATCAGGTCTCAACCGGTACCCAAAGATTGGGATCATTCCCTGCACATTTTCAGACCACAATGTTTTGAAACTAGAACTCAATCACAAGAGGAGAGTCGGAAAGAACTCAAATACATGGAGGCTAAAGAGCATCCTACGAAAGAATGAATGGGTCAACCAGGAAATTAAAGAAGAATTTAAAAAGTTCATGGAAACCAATGAAAATGAAAACTCAACTGTCCAAAATCTTTGGGATACAGCCAAGGCAGTCCTGCGAGGAAAGTATATAGCAATACAAGCCTTTCTCAAGAAACAAGAAAGGTCTCAAATACACACCCAACCCTACACCTAAAGGAGCTGGAGAAAGAACGACAAATAAAGCCTAAACCCAGCAGGAGAAGAGAAATCATGCAGTTCAGAGCAGAAATCAATGAAATAGAACCCAGAAGAACAGTAGAAGTGATCAACGGAACTAGGAGCTGGTACTTTGAAAGAATTCACAAGATTGATACACCCCTGTCCAGGCTGATCAAAAAGAAAAGAGAAATGACCCAAATCAACAAAATCATGAATGAAAGAGGAGAGATCACAAACAACACCAAAGAAATACAAACAATTATAAGAACGTAATCTGAGCAACCCTAGGGCAGCAAATTCCATAACCTGGAAGAAATGGGTGCATTCCTAGAGATGTGTCAACTAACAAAACTGACCCAGGAAGAAATAGAAAACATGAACAGTCCTATAACCACGAAGGCAATTGAAGTAGTCATCAAAAACCTCCCAAGAAACCAAAGCCCAGGGCCAGATGGTTTCCCAGGGGAATTCTATCAGACATTTAAAGAAGAATTAATACCTATTCTCCTGAAACTGTTCCAAACAATAGAAATGGAAGGAAAACTTCCAAACTCATTTATGAGGCCACCATTACCTTGATTCCAAAACCAGACAAAGATCCCATCAAAAAGGAGAATTAGAGCCCAATATCCTTGATGAACATCGATGCAAAAATTCTCACCAAAATACTAGCCAAGAGGACCCAACAGTACATGAAAAGGAGTATTCACCATGACCAAGTGGGATTTATCCCTGGGCTGCAAGGCTGGTTCAACATCCGCAAATCAGTCAACGTGATCAAATACATTAACAAAAGAAAGAACGAGAATCATATGATCCTCCCAAGAGATGCAGAAAAAGCATTGGACAAAGTACAGCAACCTTTCTGGATCAAAACTCTTCAGAGTATAGGGACAGCGGGTACATACCTCAATATCATAAAAGCCATCTACGAAAACGCTACAGCGAATATCATTCTCAATGGGGAAAAGCTGAGATCTTTTCCCCCAAAGTCAGCAACGCGGCAGGGATAGCCACTCTCACCACTGCTATTCAACATAGTATTAGAAGTCCTAGCCACAGCAATCAGACAACAAAAAGTAATCCAAGGCATCCAAATCGGCAGAGAGGAAGTCAAACTCTCACTCTTGGCAGATGATATGATACTTTATGTGGAAAACCCAAAAGACTCCACCCCAAAACTGCTAGAACTCACACAGCAATTCCGTCAAGTAGCAGGCTATAAAATCAATGCACAGGAATCAGTGGCATTCCTATACAACAACAACAAGACAGAAGAGAGACAAATCAAGGAGTCGATCCCATTCACAACTGCACCCAAAACCAGAAGAGACCTAGCAATATATTGAACCCAAGAGGCAAGGGATCTGTACTCAGGAAACTACAAAATACGAAGGAAAGAAATTGAAGAAGACACAAAGAAACGGAAAAACGTTCCATGCTCATGGATTGGGAGAACCAACATTGTGAAGAGGTCAATGCTACCTAGAGCAATCTACACATGCAATGCAATCCCCATCAAAATACCATCCACTTTTTTCCACGAAATGGAACAAATAATCCTAAAATTTGAATGGAACCTGAAGAGACCCCGAGTAGCCAGAGGAATATTGAGAAAGAAAAGCAAAGCTGGCGGCATCACAATTCTGGACTTCCAGCTCTATGACAAAGCTGTCATCATCAAGACAGTATGGTACTGGCACAAAAACAGACACATGGATCCATGGAACAGAATCGAGAGCCCAGAAATGGACCCTCAACTCTATGGTCAACTTATCTTTGACAGAGCAGGAAGGAATGTCCAATGGCAAAAAGAGAGTCTCTTCAACAACTGGTGTTGGGAGAATTGGACAGCCCCATGCAGAAGAATGACACTGGACCATTTCCTGACACCACACACAGAAGTAGACGCCAAATGGTTGAAAGACCTCAATGTGAGACAGGAGTCCATCAAAATCCTAAAGGAGAACACAGGTAGCAAGCTCTTCGACCTCAGCCGCAGCAACTTCTTCCTAGAAACATCACCAAAGGCACGGGAAGCCAGGGCAAAAATGAACTATTGGGATTTCATCAAGATAAAAAGCTTTGGCACAGCAAAAGAAACAGTCCACAAAACCAAAAGACAACCGACAGAATGGGAGAAATTATTTGCAAATGACATATCAGATAAAGGGCTACTATCCAATATGTATAAAAACTTATCAAACTCAACACCCAAAGAACAAATAATCCAATCAAGAAATAGGCAGAAGACATGAACAGACATTTTTCCAAAGAAGACATCCAAATGGCCCACAGGCACATGAAAAAGTGCTCAACACGGCTCGGCATCAGGGAAATCCAAATCAAAACCTCAATGAGATACCACCTCACACCCGTCAGAATGGCTCAAATGAACAAGTCAAGGAACGACAGAGGTTGGCGGGGATGTGGAGAAAGGGGAACCCTCCTACACTGGTGGTGGGAATGCAAGCTGGTGCAACCCCTCTGGAAAAGTGTATGTAGGTTCCTCAAACAGTTAAATTAGAGCTACCATTCGATCCAGCAATTGCACTCCTGGGTATTTACCCCAAAGATACAAATGTAGGGACCCGAAGCGGTACGTGCACCCCATTGTTTATAGCAGCAATATCCACAATAGCCAAACGGTGGAAAGAGCCAAGATGTCCATCGACAGATGAATGGATAAAGAAGAGGTGGTATATATATACACAATGGACTATTACGCAGCCATCAAAAGGAATGAGGTGTTGCCATGGACAACGACGTGGATGGAACTGGAGGGTCCGACGATTAGTGAAATAAGTCAATCAGAGAAAGACATGTATCATATGACCTCACTGATATGAGGGATTCTTAATCTCAGGAACAGAGTGAGGCTTGCTGGAGTGGTCGGGGGGGGGGATGGGGTGGCTGGGTGATAGACTTTGGGGAGGGTATGAGCTACGGTGAGCGCTGTGAATTGTGTAAGACTGTTGAATCACAGATCTGTACTTCTGAAACAAATAACGCAACATATTTTAAGAATAAAGGAAAACAAGGAGACAGCAGGAGAGGAAGAATGAAGGGGAGTTAGTGAGAGGGGGAGACGGACCAGGAGAGATGATGGATTCTGAAAAAAAATCCGAGGTTTCTAGAGGGGAGGTGGGTCGGTGGATTGGTTTGACTGGTGATGGTTATTAAAGAGGGCACATTCTGCATGGAGCACTGTGTGTTAGGAACAAACAATGAATCATGGGACAGTACACCAAAACAAATGATGTAGTACATGGTGATTAACAAAGCAATAAAAAACAAAGACTGTAATAAGAGATGAAGAAGGACACTATATCCTCCTTAAAGGGTCTATCCAACAAGAAGATCTCACAATTGTAAATATCTATGCCCCGAACATGGGAGCATCCAATTATATAAGGCAATTAAGAAGAAAAGCAAAGAAACACATTGACCACCATACAATCATAGTGGGGGACTTTAACACCCCCCTGACTGAAATGGCCAGATCATCTAAGCAAAAGATCAACAAGGAAATAAAGACTTTAAATGACACACTGGACCAAATGGACTTCACAGACATATTCAGAACGTTCCATCCCAATGCAACGGAATACACTTTCTTCTCTAGTGCCCATGGAACATTCTCCAGAATGGATCACATCCTAGGTCACAAATCAGGTCTCAACCGGTACCCAAAGATTGGGATCATTCCCTGCACATTTTCAGACCACAATGCTTTGAAACTAGAACTCAATCACAAGAGGAGAGTCGGAAAGAACTCAAATACATGGAGGCTAAAGAGCATCCTACGAAAGAATGAATGGGTCAACCAGGAAATTAAAGAAGAATTTAAAAAGTTCATGGAAACCAATGAAAATGAAAACTCAACTGTCCAAAATCTTTGGGATACAGCCAAGGCAGTCCTGCGAGGAAAGTATATAGCAATACAAGCCTTTCTCAAGAAACAAGAAAGGTCTCAAATACACACCCAACCCTACACCTAAAGGAGCTGGAGAAAGAACGGCAAATAAAGCCTAAACCCAGCAGGAGAAGAGAAATCATGCAGTTCAGAGCAGAAATCAATGAAATAGAACCCAGAAGAACAGTAGAAGTGATCAACGGAACTAGGAGCTGGTACTTTGAAAGAATTCACAAGATTGATACACCCCTGTCCAGGCTGATCAAAAAGAAAAGAGAAATGACCCAAATCAACAAAATCATGAATGAAAGAGGAGAGATCACAAACAACACCAAAGAAATACAAACAATTATAAGAACGTAATCTGAGCAACCCTAGGGCAGCAAATTCCATAACCTGGAAGAAATGGGTGCATTCCTAGAGATGTGTCAACTAACAAAACTGACCCAGGAAGAAATAGAAAACATGAACAGTCCTATAACCACGAAGGCAATTGAAGTAGTCATCAAAAACCTCCCAAGAAACCAAAGCCCAGGGCCAGATGGTTTCCCAGGGGAATTCTATCAGACATTTAAAGAAGAATTAATACCTATTCTCCTGAAACTGTTCCAAACAATAGAAATGAAAGGAAAACTTCCAAACTCATTTATGAGGCCACCATTACCTTGATTCCAAAACCAGACAAAGATCCCATCAAAAAGGAGAATTAGAGACCAATATCCTTGATGAACATCGATGCAAAAATTCTCACCAAAATACTAGCCAAGAGGACCCAACAGTACATGAAAAGGAGTATTCACCATGACCAAGTGGGATTTATCCCTGGGCTGCAAGGCTGGTTCAACATCCGCAAATCAGTCAACGTGATCAAATACATTAACAAAAGAAAGAACGAGAATCATATGATCCTCTCAATAGATGCAGAAAAAGCATTGGACAAAGTACAGCACCCTTTCTGGATCAAAACTCTTCAGAGTATAGGGACAGCGGGTACATACCTCAATATCATAAAAGCCATCTACGAAAACCCTACAGCGAATATCATTCTCAATGGGGAAAAGCTGAGATCTTTTCCCCTAAGGTCAGGAACGCGGCAGGGATAGCCAATCTCACCACTGCTATTCAACATAGTATTAGAAGTCCTAGCCACAGCAATCAGACAACAAAAAGTAATCCAAGGCATCCAAATCGGCAGGGAGGAAGTCAAACTCTCACTCTTGGCAGATGATATGATACTTTATGTGGAAAACCCAAAAGACTCCACCCCAAAACTGCTAGAACTCACACAGCAATTCCGTTAAGTAGCAGGCTATAAAATCAATGCACAGGAATCAGTGGCATTCCTATACACCAACAACAAGACAGAAGAGAGACAAATCAAGGAGTCGATCCCATTCACAACTGCACCCAAAACCAGAAGAGACCTAGGAATATATTGAACCCAAGAGGCAAGGGATCTGTACTCAGAAAACTACAAAATACGCAGGAAAGAAATTGAAGAAGACACAAAGAAACGGAAAAACGTTCCATGCTCATGGATTGGGAGAACCAACATTGTGAAGAGGTCAATGCTACCTAGAGCAATCTACACATGCAATGCAATCCCCATCAAAATACCATCCACTTTTTTCCACGAAATGGAACAAATAATCCTAAAATTTGAATGGAACCTGAAGAGACCCCGAGTAGCCAGAGGAATATTGAGAAAGAAAAGCAAAGCTGGCGGCATCACAATTCTGGACTTCCAGCTCTATGACAAAGCTGTCATCATCAAGACAGTATGGTACTGGCACAAAAACAGACACATGGATCCATGGAACAGAATCGAGAGCCCAGAAATGGACCCTCAACTCTATGGTCAACTTATCTTTGACAGAGCAGGAAGGAATGTCCAATGGCAAAAAGAGAGTCTCTTCAACAACTGGTGTTGGGAGAATTGGACAGCCCCATGCAGAAGAATGACACTGGACCATTTCCTGACACCACACACAGAAGTAGACGCCAAATGTTTGAAAGACCTCAATGTGAGACAGGAGTCCATCAAAATCCTAAAGGAGGACACAGGTAGCAAGCTCTTCGACCTCAGCCGCAGCAACTTCTTCCTAGAAACATCACCAAAGGCACGGGAAGCCAGGGCAAAAATGAACTATTGGGATTTCATCAAGATAAAAAGCTTTGGCACAGCAAAAGAAACAGTCCACAAAACCAAAAGACAACCGACAGAATGGGAGAAATTATTTGCAAATGACATATCAGATAAAGGGCTACTATCCAATATGTATAAAAACTTATCAAACTCAACACCCAAAGAACAAATAATCCAATCAAGAAATAGGCAGAAGACATGAACAGACATTTTTCCAAAGAAGACATCCAAATGGCCCACAGGCACATGAAAAAGTGCTCAACACGGCTCGGCATCAGGGAAATCCAAATCAAAACCTCAATGAGATACCACCTCACACCCGTCAGAATGGCTCAAATGAACAAGTCAGGGAACGACAGAGGTTGGCGGGGATGTGGAGAAAGGGGAACCCTCCTACACTGGTGGTGGGAATGCAAGCTGGTGCAACCCCTCTGGAACAGTGTATGGAGGTTCCTCAAACAGTTATAATTAGAGCTACCATTCGATCCAGCAATTGCACTCCTGGGTATTTACCCCAAAGATACAAATGTAGGGACCTGAAGCGGTACGTGCACCCCATTGTTTATAGCAGCAATATCCACAATAGCCAAACGGTGGAAAGAGCCAAGATGTCCATCGAGAGATGAATGGATAAAGAAGAGGTGGTATATATATACACAATGGACTATTACGCAGCCATCAAAAGGAATGAGGTGTTGCCATGGACAACGACGTGGATGGAACTGGAGGGTCCGACGATTAGTGAAATAAGTCAATCAGAGAAAGACATGTATCATATGACCTCACTGATATGAGGGATTCTTAATCTCAGGAACAGAGTGAGGCTTGCTGGAGTGGTCGGGGGGGGGATGGGGTGGCTGGGTGATAGACTTTGGGGAGGGTATGAGCTACGGTGAGCGCTGTGAATTGTGTAAGACTGTTGAATCACAGATCTGTACTTCTGAAACAAAGAACGCAACATATTTTAAGAATAAAGGAAAACAAGGAGACAGCAGGAGAGGAAGAATGAAGGGGAGTTAGTGAGAGGGGGAGACGGACCAGGAGAGATGATGGATTCTGAAAAAAAATCCGAGGTTTCTAGAGGGGAGGTGGGTCGGTGGATTGGTTTGACTTGTGATGGTTATTAAAGAGGGCACATTCTGCATGGAGCACTGTGTGTTAGGAACAAACAATGAATCATGGGACAGTACACCAAAACAAATGATGTAGTACATGGTGATTAACAAAGCAATAAAAAACAAAGACTGTAATAAGAGATGAAGAAGGACACTATATCCTACTTAAAGGGTCTATCCAACAAGAAGATCTCACAATTGTAAATATCTATGCCCCGAACATGGGAGCATCCAATTATATAAGGCAATTAAGAAGAAAAGCAAAGAAACACATTGACCACCATACAATCATAGTGGGGTCTTTAACACCCCCCTGACTGAAATGGCCAGATCATCTAAGCAAAAGATCAACAAGGAAATAAAGACTTTAAATGACACACTGGACCAAATGGACTTCACAGACATATTCAGAACGTTCCATCCCAATGCAACGGAATACACTTTCTTCTCTAGTGCCCATGGAACATTCTCCAGAATGGATCACATCCTAGGTCACAAATCAGGTCTCAACCGGTACCCAAAGATTGGGATCATTCCCTGCACATTTTCAGACCACAATGCTTTGAAACTAGAACTCAATCACAAGAGGAGAGTCGGAAAGAACTCAAATACATGGAGGCTAAAGAGCATCCTACGAAAGAATGAATGGGTCAACCAGGAAATTAAAGAAGAATTTAAAAAGTTCATGGAAACCAATGAAAATGAAAACTCAACTGTCCAAAATCTTTGGGATACAGCCAAGGCAGTCCTGCGAGGAAAGTATATAGCAATACAAGCCTTTCTCAAGAAACAAGAAAGGTCTCAAATACACACCCAACCCTACACCTAAAGGAGCTGGAGAAAGAACGGCAAATAAAGCCTAAACCCAGCAGGAGAAGAGAAATCATGCAGTTCAGAGCAGAAATCAATGAAATAGAACCCAGAAGAACAGTAGAAGTGATCAACGGAACTAGGAGCTGGTACTTTGAAAGAATTCACAAGATTGATACACCCCTGTCCAGGCTGATCAAAAAGAAAAGAGAAATGACCCAAATCAACAAAATCATGAATGAAAGAGGAGAGATCACAAACAACACCAAAGAAATACAAACAATTATAAGAACGTAATCTGAGCAACCCTAGGGCAGCAAATTCCATAACCTGGAAGAAATGGGTGCATTCCTAGAGATGTGTCAACTAACAAAACTGACCCAGGAAGAAATAGAAAACATGAACAGTCCTATAACCACGAAGGCAATTGAAGTAGTCATCAAAAACCTCCCAAGAAACCAAAGCCCAGGGCCAGATGGTTTCCCAGGGGAATTCTATCAGACATTTAAAGAAGAATTAATACCTATTCTCCTGAAACTGTTCAAAACAATAGAAATGGAAGGAAAACTTCCAAACTCATTTATGAGGCCACCATTACCTTGATTCCAAAACCAGACAAAGATCCCATCAAAAAGGAGAATTAGAGACCAATATCCTTGATGAACATCGATGCAAAAATTCTCACCAAAATACTAGCCAAGAGGACCCAACAGTACATGAAAAGGAGTATTCACCATGACCAAGTGGGATTTATCCCTGGGCTGCAAGGCTGGTTCAACATCCGCAAATCAGTCAACGTGATCAAATACATTAACAAAAGAAAGAACGAGAATCATATGATCCTCTCAATAGATGCAGAAAAAGCATTGGACAAAGTACAGCACCCTTTCTGGATCAAAACTCTTCAGAGTATAGGGACAGCGGGTACATACCTCAATATCATAAAAGCCATCTACGAAAACGCTACAGCGAATATCATTCTCAATGGGGAAAAGCTGAGATCTTTTCCCCTAAAGTCAGCAACGCGGCAGGGATAGCCACTCTCACCACTGCTATTCAACATAGTATTAGAAGTCCTAGCCACAGCAATCAGACAACAAAAAGTAATCCAAGGCATCCAAATCGGCAGAGAGGAAGTCAAACTCTCACTCTTGGCAGATGATATGATACTTTATGTGGAAAACCCAAAAGACTCCACCCCAAAACTGCTAGAACTCACACAGCAATTCCGTCAAGTAGCAGGCTATAAAATCAATGCACAGGAATCAGTGGCATTCCTATACACCAACAACAAGACAGAAGAGAGACAAATCAAGGAGTCGATCCCATTCACAACTGCACCCAAAACCAGAAGAGACCTAGGAATATATTCATCCCAAGAGGCAAAGGATCTGTACTCAGAAAACTACAAAATACGCAGGAAAGAAATTGAAGAAGACACAAAGAAACGGAAAAACGTTCCATGCTCATGGATTGGGAGAACCAACATTGTGAAGAGGTCAATGCTACCTAGAGCAATCTACACATGCAATGCAATCCCCATCAAAATACCATCCACTTTTTTCCACGAAATGGAACAAATAATCCTAAAATTTAAATGGAACCTGAAGAGACCCCGAGTAGCCAGAGGAATATTGAGAAAGAAAAGCAAAGCTGGCGGCATCACAATTCTGGACTTCCAGCTCTATGACAAAGCTGTCATCATCAAGACAGTATGGTACTGGCACAAAAACAGACACATGGATCCATGGAACAGAATCGAGAGCCCAGAAATGGACCCTCAACTCTATGGTCAACTTATCTTGGACAGAGCAGGAAGGAATGTCCAATGGCAAAAAGAGAGTCTCTTCAACAACTGGTGTTGGGAGAATTGGACAGCCCCATGCAGAAGAATGACACTGGACCATTTCCTGACACCACACACAGAAGTAGACGCCAAATGGTTGAAAGACCTCAATGTGAGACAGGAGTCCATCAAAATCCTAAAGGAGGACACAGGTAGCAAGCTCTTCGACCTCAGCCGCAGCAACTTCTTCCTAGAAACATCACCAAAGGCACGGGAAGCCAGGGCAAAAATGAACTATTGGGATTTCATCAAGATAAAAAGCTTTGGCACAGCAAAAGAAACAGTCCACAAAACCAAAAGACAACCGACAGAATGGGAGAAATTATTTGCAAATGACATATCAGATAAAGGGCTACTATCCAATATGTATAAAAACTTATCAAACTCAACACCCAAAGAACAAATAATCCAATCAAGAAATAGGCAGAAGGCATGAACAGACATTTTTCCAAAGAAGACATCCAAATGGCCCACAGGCACATGAAAAAGTGCTCAACACGGCTCGGCATCAGGGAAATCCAAATCCAAACCTCAATGAGATACCACCTCACACCCGTCAGAATGGCTCAAATGAACAAGTCAGGGAACGACAGAGGTTGGCGGGGATGTGGAGAAAGGGGAACCCTCCTACACTGGTGGTGGTAATGCAAGCTGGTGCAACCCCTCTGGAAAAGTGTATGGAGTTTCCTCAAACAGTTATAATTAGAGCTACCATTCGATCCAGCAATTGCACTCCTGGGTATTTACCCCAAAGATACAAATGTAGGGACCCGAAGCGGTACGTGCACCCCATTGTTTATAGCAGCAATATCCACAATAGCCAAACGGTGGAAAGAGCCAAGATGTCCATCGACAGATGAATGGATAAAGAAGAGGTGGTATATATATACACAATGGACTATTACGCAGCCATCAAAAGGAATGAGGTGTTGCCATGGACAACGACGTGGATGGAACTGGAGGGTCCGACGATTAGTGAAATAAGTCAATCAGAGAAAGACATGTATCATATGACCTCACTGATATGAGGGATTCTTAATCTCAGGAACAGAGTGAGGCTTGCTGGAGTGGTCGGGGGGGGGGATGGGGTGGCTGGGTGATAGACTTTGGGGAGGGTATGAGCTACGGTGAGCGCTGTGAATTGTGTAAGACTGTTGAATCACAGATCTGTACTTCTGAAACAAATAACGCAACATATTTTAAGAATAAAGGAAAACAAGGAGACAGCAGGAGAGGAAGAATGAAGGGGAGTTAGTGAGAGGGGGAGACGGACCAGGAGAGATGATGGATTCTGAAAAAAAATCCGAGGTTTCTAGAGGGGAGGTGGGTCGGTGGATTGGTTTGACTGGTGATGGTTATTAAAGAGGGCACATTCTGCATGGAGCACTGTGTGTTAGGAACAAACAATGAATCATGGGACAGTACACCAAAACAAATGATGTAGTACATGGTGATTAACAAAGCAATAAAAAACAAAGACTGTAATAAGAGATGAAGAAGGACACTATATCCTACTTAAAGGGTCTATCCAACAAGAAGATCTCACAATTGTAAATATCTATGCCCCGAACATGGGAGCATCCAATTATATAAGGCAATTAAGAAGAAAAGCAAAGAAACACATTGAGCACCATACAATCATAGTGGGGGACTTTAACACCCCCCTGACTGAAATGGCCAGATCATCTAAGCAAAAGATCAACAAGGAAAGAATGACTTTAAATGACACACTGGACCAAATGGACTTCACAGACATATTCAGAACGTTCCATCCCAATGCAACGGAATACACATTCTTCTCTAGTGCCCATGGAACATTCTCCAGAATGGATCACATCCTAGGTCACAAATCAGGTCTCAACCGGTACCCAAAGATTGGGATCATTCCCTGCACATTTTCAGACCACAATATTTTGAAACTAGAACTCAATCACAAGAGGAGAGTCGGAAAGAACTCAAATACATGGAGGCTAAAGAGCATCCTACGAAAGAATGAATGGGTCAACCAGGAAATTAAAGAAGAATTTAAAAAGTCCATGGAAACCAATGAAAATGAAAACTCAACTGTCCAAAATCTTTGGGATACAGCCAAGGCAGTCCTGCGAGGAAAGTATATAGCAATACAAGCCTTTCTCAAGAAACAAGAAAGGTCTCAAATACACACCCAACCCTACACCTAAAGGAGCTGGAGAAAGAACGGCAAATAAAGCCTAAACCCAGCAGGAGAAGAGAAATCATGCAGTTCAGAGCAGAAATCAATGAAATAGAACCCAGAAGAACAGTAGAAGTGATCAACGGAACTAGGAGCTGGTACTTTGAAAGAATTCACAAGATTGATACACCCCTGTCCAGGCTGATCAAAAAGAAAAGAGAAATGACCCAAATCAACAAAATCATGAATGAAAGAGGAGAGATCACAAACAACACCAAAGAAATACAAACAATTATAAGAACGTAATCTGAGCAACCCTAGGGCAGCAAATTCCATAACCTGGAAGAAATGGGTGCATTCCTAGAGATGTGTCAACTAACAAAACTGACCCAGGAAGAAATAGAAAACATGAACAGTCCTATAACCACGAAGGCAATTGAAGTAGTCATCAAAAACCTCCCAAGAAACCAAAGCCCAGGGCCAGATGGTTTCCCAGGGGAATTCTATCAGACATTTAAAGAAGAATTAACACCTATTCTCCTGAAACTGTTCCAAACAATAGAAATGGAAGGAAAACTTCCAAACTCATTTATGAGGCCACCATTACCTTGATTCCAAAACCAGACAAAGATCCCATCAAAAAGGAGAATTAGAGACCAATATCCTTGATGAACATCGATGCAAAAATTCTCACCAAAACTCTAGCCAAGAGGACCCAACAGTACATGAAAAGGAGTATTCACCATGACCAAGTGGGATTTATCCCTGGGCTGCAAGGCTGGTTCAACATCCGCAAATCAGTCAACGTGATCAAATACATTAACAAAAGAAAGAACGAGAATCATATGATCCTCCCAAGAGATGCAGAAAAAGCATTGGACAAAGTACAGCAACCTTTCTGGATCAAAACTCTTCAGAGTATAGGGACAGCGGGTACATACCTCAATATCATAAAAGCCATCTACGAAAACGCTACAGCGAATATCATTCTCAATGGGGAAAAGCTGAGATCTTTTCCCCCAAAGTCAGCAACGCGGCAGGGATAGCCACTCTCACCACTGCTATTCAACATAGTATTAGAAGTCCTAGCCACAGCAATCAGACAACAAAAAGTAATCCAAGGCATCCAAATCGGCAGAGAGGAAGTCAAACTCTCACTCTTGGCAGATGATATGATACTTTATGTGGAAAACCCAAAAGACTCCACCCCAAAACTGCTAGAACTCACACAGCAATTCCGTCAAGTAGCAGGCTATAAAATCAATGCACAGGAATCAGTGGCATTCCTATACACCAACAACAAGACAGAAGAGAGACAAATCAAGGAGTCGATCCCATTCACAACTGCACCCAAAACCAGAAGAGACCTAGGAATATATTGAACCCAAGAGGCAAGGGATCTGTAATCAGAAAACTACAAAATACGCAGGAAAGAAATTGAAGAAGACACAAAGAAACGGAAAAACGTTCCATGCTCATGGATTGGGAGAACCAACATTGTGAAGAGGTCAATGCTACCTAGAGCAATCTACACATGCAATGCAATCCCCATCAAAATACCATCCACTTTTTTCCACGAAATGGAACAAATAATCCTAAAATTTGAATGGAACCTGAAGAGACCCCGAGTAGCCAGAGGAATATTGAGAAAGAAAAGCAAAGCTGGCGGCATCACAATTCTGGACTTCCAGCTCTATGACAAAGCTGTCATCATCAAGACAGTATGGTACTGGCACAAAAACAGACACATGGATCCATGGAACAGAATCGAGAGCCCAGAAATGGACCCTCAACTCTATGGTCAACTTATCTTTGACAGAGCAGGAAGGAATGTCCAATGGCAAAAAGAGAGTCTCTTCAACAACTGGTGTTGGGAGAATTGGACAGCCCCATGCAGAAGAATGACACTGGACCATTTCCTGACACCACACACAGAAGTAGACGCCAAATGTTTGAAAGAGCTCAATGTGAGACAGGAGTCCATCAAAATCCTAAAGGAGGACACAGGTAGCAAGCTCTTCGACCTCAGCCGCAGCAACTTCTTCCTAGAAACATCACCAAAGGCACGGGAAGCCAGGGCAAAAATGAACTATTGGGATTTCATCAAGATAAAAAGCTTTGGCACAGCAAAAGAAACAGTCCACAAAACCAAAAGACAACCGACAGAATGGGAGAAATTATTTGCAAATGACATATCAGATAAAGGGCTACTATCCAATATGTATAAAAACTTATCAAACTCAACACCCAAAGAACAAATAATCCAATCAAGAAATAGGCAGAAGACATGAACAGACATTTTTCCAAAGAAGACATCCAAATGGCCCACAGGCACATGAAAAAGTGCTCAACACGGCTCGGCATCAGGGAAATCCAAATCAAAACCTCAATGAGATACCACCTCACACCCGTCAGAATGGCTCAAATGAACAAGTCAGGGAACGACAGAGGTTGGCGGGGATGTGGAGAAAGGGGAACCCTCCTACACTGGTGGTGGGAATGCAAGCTGGTGCAACCCCTCTGGAAAAGTGTATGGAGGTTCCTCAAACAGTTATAATTAGAGCTACCATTCGATCCAGCAATTGCACTCCTGGGTATTTACCCCAAAGATACAAATGTAGGGACCCGAAGCGGTACGTGCACCCCATTGTTTATAGCAGCAATATCCACAATAGCCAAACGGTGGAAAGAGCCAAGATGTCCATCGAGAGATGAATGGATAAAGAAGAGGTGGTATATATATACACAATGGACAATTACGCAGCCATCAAAAGGAATGAGGTGTTGCCATGGACAACGACGTGGATGGAACTGGAGGGTCCGACGATTAGTGAAATAAGTCAATCAGAGAAAGACATGTATCATATGACCTCACTGATATGAGGGATTCTTAATCTCAGGAACAGAGTGAGGCTTGCCGGAGTGGTCGGGGGGGGATGGGGTGGCTGGGTGATAGACTTTGGGGAGGGTATGAGCTACGGTGAGCGCTGTGAATTGTGTAAGACTGTTGAATCACAGATCTGTACTTCTGAAACAAAGAACGCAACATATTTTAAGAATAAAGGAAAACAAGGAGACAGCAGGAGAGGAAGAATGAAGGGGAGTTAGTGAGAGGGGGAGACGGACCAGGAGAGATGATGGATTCTGAAAAAAAATCCGAGGTTTCTAGAGGGGAGGTGGGTCGGTGGATTGGTTTGACTGGTGATGGTTATTAAAGAGGGCACATTCTGCATGGAGCACTGTGTGTTAGGAACAAACAATGAATCATGGGACAGTACACCAAAACAAATGATGTAGTACATGGTGATTAACAAAGCAATAAAAAACAAAGACTGTAATAAGAGATGAAGAAGGACACTATATCCTACTTAAAGGGTCTATCCAACAAGAAGATCTCACAATTGTAAATATCTATGCCCCGAACATGGGAGCATCCAATTATATAAGGCAATTAAGAAGAAAAGCAAAGAAACACATTGAGCACCATACAATCATAGTGGGGGACTTTAACACCCCCCTGACTGAAATGGCCAGATCATCTAAGCAAAAGATCAACAAGGAAAGAAAGACT
This sequence comes from Eumetopias jubatus, assembly GCF_037043125.1. Lineage (NCBI taxonomy): Eukaryota > Metazoa > Chordata > Mammalia > Carnivora > Otariidae > Eumetopias > Eumetopias jubatus. The sequence continues at coordinate 3,273,355 of NW_028274825.1, forward strand.
TTAAATGACACACTGGACCAAATGGACTTCACAGACATATTCAGAACGTTCCATCCCAATGCAACGGAATACACTTTCTTCTCTAGTGCCCATGGAACATTCTCCAGAATGGATCACATCCTAGGTCACAAATCAGGTCTCAACCGGTACCCAAAGATTGGGATCATTCCCTGCACATTTTCAGACCACAATGCTTTGAAACTAGAACTCAATCACAAGAGGAGAGTCGGAAAGAACTCAAATACATGGAGGCTAAAGAGCATCCTACGAAAGAATGAATGGGTCAACCAGGAAATTAAAGAAGAATTTAAAAAGTTCATGGAAACCAATGAAAATGAAAACTCAACTGTCCAAAATCTTTGGGATACAGCCAAGGCAGTCCTGCGAGGAAAGTATATAGCAATACAAGCCTTTCTCAAGAAACAAGAAAGGTCTCAAATACACACCCAACCCTACACCTAAAGGAGCTGGAGAAAGAACGGCAAATAAAGCCTAAACCCAGCAGGAGAAGAGAAATCATGCAGTTCAGAGCAGAAATCAATGAAATAGAACCCAGAAGAACAGTAGAAGTGATCCACGGAACTAGGAGCTGGTACTTTGAAAGAATTCACAAGATTGATACACCCCTGTCCAGGCTGATCAAAAAGAAAAGAGAAATGACCCAAATCAACAAAATCATGAATGAAAGAGGAGAGATCACAAACAACACCAAAGAAATACAAACAATTATAAGAACGTAATCTGAGCAACCCTAGGGCAGCAAATTCCATAACCTGGAAGAAATGGGTGCATTCCTAGAGATGTGTCAACTAACAAAACTGACCCAGGAAGAAATAGAAAACATGAACAGTCCTATAACCACGAAGGCAATTGAAGTAGTCATCAAAAACCTCCCAAGAAACCAAAGCCCAGGGCCAGATGGTTTCCCAGGGGAATTCTATCAGACATTTAAAGAAGAATTAATACCTATTCTCCTGAAACTGTTCCAAACAATAGAAATGGAAGGAAAACTTCCAAACTCATTTATGAGGCCACCATTACCTTGATTCCAAAACCAGACAAAGATCCCATCAAAAAGGAGAATTAGAGACCAATATCCTTGATGAACATCGATGCAAAAATTCTCACCAAAACTCTAGCCAAGAGGACCCAACAGTACATGAAAAGGAGTATTCACCATGACCAAGTGGGATTTATCCCTGGGCTGCAAGGCTGGTTCAACATCCGCAAATCAGTCAACGTGATCAAATACATTAACAAAAGAAAGAACGAGAATCATATGATCCTCCCAAGAGATGCAGAAAAAGCATTGGACAAAGTACAGCAACCTTTCTGGATCAAAACTCTTCAGAGTATAGGGACAGCGGGTACATACCTCAATATCATAAAAGCCATCTACGAAAACGCTACAGCGAATATCATTCTCAATGGGGAAAAGCTGAGATCTTTTCCCCCAAAGTCAGCAACGCGGCAGGGATAGCCACTCTCACCACTGCTATTCAACATAGTATTAGAAGTCCTAGCCACAGCAATCAGACAACAAAAAGTAATCCAAGGCATCCAAATCGGCAGAGAGGAAGTCAAACTCTCACTCTTGGCAGATGATATGATACTTTATGTGGAAAACCCAAAAGACTCCACCCCAAAACTGCTAGAACTCACACAGCAATTCCGTCAAGTAGCAGGCTATAAAATCAATGCACAGGAATCAGTGGCATTCCTATACACCAACAACAAGACAGAAGAGAGACAAATCAAGGAGTCGATCCCATTCACAACTGCACCCAAAACCTGAAGAGACCTAGGAATATATTCATCCCAAGAGGCAAAGGATCTGTACTCAGAAAACTACAAAATACGCAGGAAAGAAATTGAAGAAGACACAAAGAAACGGAAAAACGTTCCATGCTCATGGATTGGGAGAACCAACATTGTGAAGAGGTCAATGCTACCTAGAGCAATCTACACATGCAATGCAATCCCCATCAAAATACCATCCACTTTTTTCCACGAAATGGAACAAATAATCCTAAAATTTGAATGGAACCTGAAGAGACCCCGAGTAGCCAGAGGAATATTGAGAAAGAAAAGCAAAGCTGGCGGCATCACAATTCTGGACTTCCAGCTCTATGACAAAGCTGTCATCATCAAGACAGTATGGTACTGGCACAAAAACAGACACATGGATCCATGGAACAGAATCGAGAGCCCAGAAATGGACCCTCAACTCTATGGTCAACTTATCTTTGACAGAGCAGGAAGGAATGTCCAATGGCAAAAAGAGAGTCTCTTCAACAACTGGTGTTGGGAGAATTGGACAGCCCCATGCAGAAGAATGACACTGGACCATTTCCTGACACCACACACAGAAGTAGACGCCAAATGGTTGAAAGACCTCAATGTGAGACAGGAGTCCATCAAAATCCTAAAGGAGGACACAGGTAGCAAGCTCTTCGACCTCAGCCGCAGCAACTTCTTCCTAGAAACATCACCAAAGGCACGGGAAGCCAGGGCAAAAATGAACTCTTGGGATTTCATCAAGATAAAAAGCTTTGGCACAGCAAAAGAAACAGTCCACAAAACCAAAAGACAACCGACAGAATGGGAGAAATTATTTGCAAATGACATATCAGATAAAGGGCTACTATCCAATATGTATAAAAACTTATCAAACTCAACACCCAAAGAACAAATAATCCAATCAAGAAATAGGCAGAAGACATGAACAGACATTTTTCCAAAGAAGACATCCAAATGGCCCACAGGCACATGAAAAAGTGCTCAACACGGCTCGGCATCAGGGAAATCCAAATCAAAACCTCAATGAGATACCACCTCACACCCGTCAGAATGGCTCAAATGAACAAGTCAGGGAACGACAGAGGTTGGCGGGGATGTGGAGAAAGGGGAACCCTCCTACACTGGTGGTGGGAATGCAAGCTGGTGCAACCCCTCTGGAAAAGTGTATGGAGGTTCCTCAAACAGTTATAATTAGAGCTACCATTCGATCCAGCAATTGCACTCCTGGGTATTTACCCCAAAGATACAAATGTAGGGACCCGAAGCGGTACGTGCACCCCATTGTTTATAGCAGCAATATCCACAATAGCCAAACGGTGGAAAGAGCCAAGATGTCCATCGACAGATGAATGGATAAAGAAGAGGTGGTATATATATTCACAATGGACTATTACGCAGCCATCAAAAGGAATGAGGTGTTGCCATGGACAACGACGTGGATGGAACTGGAGGGTCCGACGATTAGTGAAATAAGTCAATCAGAGAAAGACATGTATCATATGACCTCACTGATATGAGGGATTCTTAATCTCAGGAACAGAGTGAGGCTTGCTGGAGTGGTCGGGGGGGGGGATGGGGTGGCTGGGTGATAGACTTTGGGGAGGGTATGAGCTACGGTGAGCGCTGTGAATTGTGTAAGACTGTTGAATCACAGATCTGTACTTCTGAAACAAATAACGCAACATATTTTAAGAATAAAGGAAAACAAGGAGACAGCAGGAGAGGAAGAATGAAGGGGAGTTAGTGAGAGGGGGAGACGGACCAGGAGAGATGATGGATTCTGAAAAAAAATCCGAGGTTTCTAGAGGGGAGGTGGGTCGGTGGATTGGTTTGACTGGTGATGGTTATTAAAGAGGGCACATTCTGCATGGAGCACTGTGTGTTAGGAACAAACAATGAATCATGGGACAGTACACCAAAACAAATGATGTAGTACATGGTGATTAACAAAGCAATAAAAAACAAAGACTGTAATAAGAGATGAAGAAGGACACTATATCCTACTTAAAGGGTCTATCCAACAAGAAGATCTCACAATTGTAAATATCTATGCCCCGAACATGGGAGCATCCAATTATATAAGGCAATTAAGAAGAAAAGCAAAGAAACACATTGACCACCATACAATCATAGTGGGGGACTTTAACACCCCCCTGACTGAAATGGCCAGATCATCTAAGCAAAAGATCAACAAGGAAATAAAGACTTTAAATGACACACTGGACCAAATGGACTTCACAGACATATTCAGAACGTTCCATCCCAATGCAACGGAATACACATTCTTCTCTAGTGCCCATGGAACATTCTCCAGAATGGATCACATCCTAGGTCACAAATCAGGTCTCAACCGGTACCCAAAGATTGGGATCATTCCCTGCACATTTTCAGACCACAATGTTTTGAAACTAGAACTCAATCACAAGAGGAGAGTCGGAAAGAACTCAAATACATGGAGGCTAAAGAGCATCCTACGAAAGAATGAATGGGTCAACCAGGAAATTAAAGAAGAATTTAAAAAGTTCATGGAAACCAATGAAAATGAAAACTCAACTGTCCAAAATCTTTGGGATACAGCCAAGGCAGTCCTGCGAGGAAAGTATATAGCAATACAAGCCTTTCTCAAGAAACAAGAAAGGTCTCAAATACACACCCAACCCTACACCTAAAGGAGCTGGAGAAAGAACGGCAAATAAAGCCTAAACCCAGCAGGAGAAGAGAAATCATGCAGTTCAGAGCAGAAATCAATGAAATAGAACCCAGAAGAACAGTAGAAGTGATCCACGGAACTAGGAGCTGGTACTTTGAAAGAATTCACAAGATTGATACACCCCTGTCCAGGCTGATCAAAAAGAAAAGAGAAATGACCCAAATCAACAAAATCATGAATGAAAGAGGAGAGATCACAAACAACACCAAAGAAATACAAACAATTATAAGAACGTAATCTGAGCAACCCTAGGGCAGCAAATTCCATAACCTGGAAGAAATGGGTGCATTCCTAGAGATGTGTCAACTAACAAAACTGACCCAGGAAGAAATAGAAAACATGAACAGTCCTATAACCACGAAGGCAATTGAAGTAGTCATCAAAAACCTCCCAAGAAACCAAAGCCCAGGGCCAGATGGTTTCCCAGGGGAATTCTATCAGACATTTAAAGAAGAATTAATACCTATTCTCCTGAAACTGTTCCAAACAATAGAAATGGAAGGAAAACTTCAAAACTCATTTATGAGGCCACCATTACCTTGATTCCAAAACCAGACAAAGATCCCATCAAAAAGGAGAATTAGAGACCAATATCCTTGATGAACATCGATGCAAAAATTCTCACCAAAACTCTAGCCAAGAGGACCCAACAGTACATGAAAAGGAGTATTCACCATGACCAAGTGGGATTTATCCCTGGGCTGCAAGGCTGGTTCAACATCCGCAAATCAGTCAACGTGATCAAATACATTAACAAAAGAAAGAACGAGAATCATATGATCCTCCCAAGAGATGCAGAAAAAGCATTGGACAAAGTACAGCAAACTTTCTGGATCAAAACTCTTCAGAGTATAGGGACAGCGGGTACATACCTCAATATCATAAAAGCCATCTACGAAAACGCTACAGCGAATATCATTCTCAATGGGGAAAAGCTGAGATCTTTTCCCCCAAAGTCAGCAACGCGGCAGGGATAGCCACTCTCACCACTGCTATTCAACATAGTATTAGAAGTCCTAGCCACAGCAATCAGACAACAAAAAGTAATCCAAGGCATCCAAATCGGCAGAGAGGAAGTCAAACTCTCACTCTTGGCAGATGATATGATACTTTATGTGGAAAACCCAAAAGACTCCACCCCAAAACTGCTAGAACTCACACAGCAATTCCGTCAAGTAGCAGGCTATAAAATCAATGCACAGGAATCAGTGGCATTCCTATACACCAACAACAAGACAGAAGAGAGACAAATCAAGGAGTCGATCCCATTCACAACTGCACCCAAAACCAGAAGAGACCTAGGAATATATTGAACCCAAGAGGCAAAGGATCTGTACTCAGAAAACTACAAAATACGCAGGAAAGAAATTGAAGAAGACACAAAGAAACGGAAAAACGTTCCATGCTCATGGATTGGGAGAACCAACATTGTGAAGAGGTCAATGCTACCTAGAGCAATCTACACATGCAATGCAATCCCCATCAAAATACCATCCACTTTTTTCCACGAAATGGAACAAATAATCCTAAAATTTGAATGGAACCTGAAGAGACCCCGAGTAGCCAGAGGAATATTGAGAAAGAAAAGCAAAGCTGGCGGCATCACAATTCTGGACTTCCAGCTCTATGACAAAGCTGTCATCATCAAGACAGTATGGTACTGGCACAAAAACAGACACATGGATCCATGGAACAGAATCGAGAGCCCAGAAATGGACCCTCAACTCTATGGTCAACTTATCTTTGACAGAGCAGGAAGGAATGTCCAATGGCAAAAAGAGAGTCTCTTCAACAACTGGTGTTGGGAGAATTGGACAGCCCCATGCAGAAGAATGACACTGGACCATTTCCTGACACCACACACAGAAGTAGACGCCAAATGGTTGAAAGACCTCAATGTGAGACAGGAGTCCATCAAAATCCTAAAGGAGGACACAGGTAGCAAGCTCTTCGACCTCAGCCGCAGCAACTTCTTCCTAGAAACATCACCAAAGGCACGGGAAGCCAGGGCAAAAATGAACTATTGGGATTTCATCAAGATAAAAAGCTTTGGCACAGCAAAAGAAACAGTCCACAAAACCAAAAGACAACCGACAGAATGGGAGAAATTATTTGCAAATGACATATCAGATAAAGGGCTACTATCCAATATGTATAAAAACTTATCAAACTCAACACCCAAAGAACAAATAATCCAATCAAGAAATAGGCAGAAGACATGAACAGACATTTTTCCAAAGAAGACATCCAAATGGCCCACAGGCACATGAAAAAGTGCTCAACACGGCTCGGCATCAGGGAAATCCAAATCAAAACCTCAATGAGATACCACCTCACACCCGTCAGAATGGCTCAAATGAACAAGTCAGGGAACGACAGAGGTTGGCGGGGATGTGGAGAAAGGGGAACCCTCCTACACTGGTGGTGGGAATGCAAGCTGGTGCAACCCCTCTGGAAAAGTGTATGGAGGTTCCTCAAACAGTTATAATTAGAGCTACCATTCGATCCAGCAATTGCACTCCTGGGTATTTACCCCAAAGATACAAATGTAGGGACCCGAAGCGGTACGTGCACCCCATTGTTTATAGCAGCAATATCCACAATAGCCAAACGGTGGAAAGAGCCAAGATGTCCATCGAGAGATGAATGGATAAAGAAGAGGTGGTATATATATACACAATGGACTATTACGCAGCCATCAAAAGGAATGAGGTGTTGCCATGGACAACGACGTGGATGGAACTGGAGGGTCCGACGATTAGTGAAATAAGTCAATCAGAGAAAGACATGTATCATATGACCTCACTGATATGAGGGATTCTTAATCTCAGGAACAGAGTGAGGCTTGCTGGAGTGGTCGGGGGGGGATGGGGTGGCTGGGTGATAGACTTTGGGGAGGGTATGAGCTACGGTGAGCGCTGTGAATTGTGTAAGACTGTTGAATCACAGATCTGTACTTCTGAAACAAAGAACGCAACATATTTTAAGAATAAAGGAAAACAAGGAGACAGCAGGAGAGGAAGAATGAAGGGGAGTTAGTGAGAGGGGGAGACGGACCAGGAGAGATGATGGATTCTGAAAAAAAATCCGAGGTTTCTAGAGGGGAGGTGGGTCGGTGGATTGGTTTGACTGGTGATGGTTATTAAAGAGGGCACATTCTGCATGGAGCACTGTGTGTTAGGAACAAACAATGAATCATGGGACAGTACACCAAAACAAATGATGTAGTACATGGTGATTAACAAAGCAATAAAAAACAAAGACTGTAATAAGAGATGAAGAAGGACACTATATCCTACTTAAAGGGTCTATCCAACAAGAAGATCTCACAATTGTAAATATCTATGCCCCGAACATGGGAGCATCCAATTATATAAGGCAATTAAGAAGAAAAGCAAAGAAACACATTGAGCACCATACAATCATAGTGGGGGACTTTAACACCCCCCTGACTGAAATGGCCAGATCATCTAAGCAAAAGATCAACAAGGAAAGAAAGACTTTAAATGACACACTGGACCAAATGGACTTCACAGACATATTCAGAACGTTCCATCCCAATGCAACGGAATACACTTTCTTCTCTAGTGCCCATGGAACATTCTCCAGAATGGATCACATCCTAGGTCACAAATCAGGTCTCAACCGGTACCCAAAGATTGGGATCATTCCCTGCACATTTTCAGACCACAATGCTTTGAAACTAGAACTCAATCACAAGAGGAGAGTCGGAAAGAACTCAAATACATGGAGGCTAAAGAGCATCCTACGAAAGAATGAATGGGTCAACCAGGAAATTAAAGAAGAATTTAAAAAGTTCATGGAAACCAATGAAAATGAAAACTCAACTGTCCAAAATCTTTGGGATACAGCCAAGGCAGTCCTGCGAGGAAAGTATATAGCAATACAAGCCTTTCTCAAGAAACAAGAAAGGTCTCAAATACACACCCAACCCTACACCTAAAGGAGCTGGAGAAAGAACGGCAAATAAAGCCTAAACCCAGCAGGAGAAGAGAAATCATGCAGTTCAGAGCAGAAATCAATGAAATAGAACCCAGAAGAACAGTAGAAGTGATCCACGGAACTAGGAGCTGGTACTTTGAAAGAATTCACAAGATTGATACACCCCTGTCCAGGCTGATCAAAAAGAAAAGAGAAATGACCCAAATCAACAAAATCATGAATGAAAGAGGAGAGATCACAAACAACACCAAAGAAATACAAACAATTATAAGAACGTAATCTGAGCAACCCTAGGGCAGCAAATTCCATAACCTGGAAGAAATGGGTGCATTCCTAGAGATGTGTCAACTAACAAAACTGACCCAGGAAGAAATAGAAAACATGAACAGTCCTATAACCACGAAGGCAATTGAAGTAGTCATCAAAAACCTCCCAAGAAACCAAAGCCCAGGGCCAGATGGTTTCCCAGGGGAATTCTATCAGACATTTAAAGAAGAATTAATACCTATTCTCCTGAAACTGTTCCAAACAATAGAAATGGAAGGAAAACTTCCAAACTCATTTATGAGGCCACCATTACCTTGATTCCAAAACCAGACAAAGATCCCATCAAAAAGGAGAATTAGAGACCAATATCCTTGATGAACATCGATGCAAAAATTCTCACCAAAACTCTAGCCAAGAGGACCCAACAGTACATGAAAAGGAGTATTCACCATGACCAAGTGGGATTTATCCCTGGGCTGCAAGGCTGGTTCAACATCCGCAAATCAGTCAACGTGATCAAATACATTAACAAAAGAAAGAACGAGAATCATATGATCCTCCCAAGAGATGCAGAAAAAGCATTGGACAAAGTACAGCAACCTTTCTGGATCAAAACTCTTCAGAGTATAGGGACAGCGGGTACATACCTCAATATCATAAAAGCCATCTACGAAAACGCTACAGCGAATATCATTCTCAATGGGGAAAAGCTGAGATCTTTTCCCCCAAAGTCAGCAACGCGGCAGGGATAGCCACTCTCACCACTGCTATTCAACATAGTATTAGAAGTCCTAGCCACAGCAATCAGACAACAAAAAGTAATCCAAGGCATCCAAATCGGCAGAGAGGAAGTCAAACTCTCACTCTTGGCAGATGATATGATACTTTATGTGGAAAACCCAAAAGACTCCACCCCAAAACTGCTAGAACTCACACAGCAATTCCGTCAAGTAGCAGGCTATAAAATCAATGCACAGGAATCAGTGGCATTCCTATACACCAACAACAAGACAGAAGAGAGACAAATCAAGGAGTCGATCCCATTCACAACTGCACCCAAAACCAGAAGAGACCTAGGAATATATTGAACCCAAGAGGCAAGGGATCTGTACTCAGAAAACTACAAAATACGCAGGAAAGAAATTGAAGAAGACACAAAGAAACGGAAAAACGTTCCATGCTCATGGATTGGGAGAACCAACATTGTGAAGAGGTCAATGCTACCTAGAGCAATCTACACATGCAATGCAATCCCCATCAAAATACCATCCACTTTTTTCCACGAAATGGAACAAATAATCCTAAAATTTGAATGGAACCTGAAGAGACCCCGAGTAGCCAGAGGAATATTGAGAAAGAAAAGCAAAGCTGGCGGCATCACAATTCTGGACTTCCAGCTCTATGACAAAGCTGTCATCATCAAGACAGTATGGTACTGGCACAAAAACAGACACATGGATCCATGGAACAGAATCGAGAGCCCAGAAATGGACCCTCAACTCTATGGTCAACTTATCTTTGACAGAGCAGGAAGGAATGTCCAATGGCAAAAAGAGAGTCTCTTCAACAACTGGTGTTGGGAGAATTGGACAGCCCCATGCAGAAGAATGACACTGGACCATTTCCTGACACCACACACAGAAGTAGACGCCAAATGTTTGAAAGACCTCAATGTGAGACAGGAGTCCATCAAAATCCTAAAGGAGGACACAGGTAGCAAGCTCTTCGACCTCAGCCGCAGCAACTTCTTCCTAGAAACATCACCAAAGGCACGGGAAGCCAGGGCAAAAATGAACTATTGGGATTTCATCAAGATAAAAAGCTTTGGCACAGCAAAAGAAACAGTCCACAAAACCAAAAGACAACCGACAGAATGGGAGAAATTATTTGCAAATGACATATCAGATAAAGGGCTACTATCCAATATGTATAAAAACTTATCAAACTCAACACCCAAAGAACAAATAATCCAATCAAGAAATAGGCAGAAGACATGAACAGACATTTTTCCAAAGAAGACATCCAAATGGCCCACAGGCACATGAAAAAGTGCTCAACACGGCTCGGCATCAGGGAAATCCAAATCAAAACCTCAATGAGATACCACCTCACACCCGTCAGAATGGCTCAAATGAACAAGTCAGGGAACGACAGAGGTTGGCGGGGATGTGGAGAAAGGGGAACCCTCCTACACTGGTGGTGGGAATGCAAGCTGGTGCAACCCCTCTGGAAAAGTGTATGGAGGTTCCTCAAACAGTTATAATTAGAGCTACCATTCGATCCAGCAATTGCACTCCTGGGTATTTACCCCAAAGATACAAATGTAGGGACCCGAAGCGGTACGTGCACCCCATTGTTTATAGCAGCAATATCCACAATAGCCAAACGGTGGAAAGAGCCAAGATGTCCATCGACAGATGAATGGATAAAGAAGAGGTGGTATATATATACACAATGGACTATTACGCAGCCATCAAAAGGAATGAGGTGTTGCCATGGACAACGACGTGGATGGAACTGGAGGGTCCGACGATTAGTGAAATAAGTCAATCAGAGAAAGACATGTATCATATGACCTCACTGATATGAGGGATTCTTAATCTCAGGAACAGAGTGAGGCTTGCTGGAGTGGTCGGGGGGGGGGATGGGGTGGCTGGGTGATAGACTTTGTGGAGGGTATGAGCTACGGTGAGCGCTGTGAATTGTGTAAGACTGTTGAATCACAGATCTGTACTTCTGAAACAAAGAACGCAACATATTTTAAGAATAAAGGAAAACAAGGAGACAGCAGGAGAGGAAGAATGAAGGGGAGTTAGTGAGAGGGGGAGACGGACCAGGAGAGATGATGGATTCTGAAAAAAAATCCGAGGTTTCTAGAGGGGAGGTGGGTCGGTGGATTGGTTTGACTGGTGATGGTTATTAAAGAGGGCACATTCTGCATGGAGCACTGTGTGTTAGGAACAAACAATGAATCATGGGACAGTACACCAAAACAAATGATGTAGTACATGGTGATTAACAAAGCAATAAAAAACAAAGACTGTAATAAGAGATGAAGAAGGACACTATATCCTCCTTAAAGGGTCTATCCAACAAGAAGATCTCACAATTGTAAATATCTATGCCCCGAACATGGGAGCATCCAATTATATAAGGCAATTAAGAAGAAAAGCAAAGAAACACATTGAGCACCATACAATCATAGTGGGGGACTTTAACACCCCCCTGACTGAAATGGCCAGATCATCTAAGCAAAAGATCAACAAGGAAAGAAAGACTTTAAATGACACACTGGACCAAATGGACTTCACAGACATATTCAGAACGTTCCATCCCAATGCAACGGAATACACTTTCTTCTCTAGTGCCCATGGAACATTCTCCAGAATGGATCACATCCTAGGTCACAAATCAGGTCTCAACCGGTACCCAAAGATTGGGATCATTCCCTGCACATTTTCAGACCACAATGCTTTGAAACTAGAACTCAATCACAAGAGGAGAGTCGGAAAGAACTCAAATACATGGAGGCTAAAGAGCATCCTACGAAAGAATGAATGGGTCAACCAGGAAATTAAAGAAGAATTTAAAAAGTTCATGGAAACCAATGAAAATGAAAACTCAACTGTCCAAAATCTTTGGGATACAGCCAAGGCAGTCCTGCGAGGAAAGTATATAGCAATACAAGCCTTTCTCAAGAAACAAGAAAGGTCTCAAATACACACCCAACCCTACACCTAAAGGAGCTGGAGAAAGAACGGCAAATAAAGCCTAAACCCAGCAGGAGAAGAGAAATCATGCAGTTCAGAGCAGAAATCAATGAAATAGAACCCAGAAGAACAGTAGAAGTGATCCACGGAACTAGGAGCTGGTACTTTGAAAGAATTCACAAGATTGATACACCCCTGTCCAGGCTGATCAAAAAGAAAAGAGAAATGACCCAAATCAACAAAATCATGAATGAAAGAGGAGAGATCACAAACAACACCAAAGAAATACAAACAATTATAAGAACGTAATCTGAGCAACCCTAGGGCAGCAAATTCCATAACCTGGAAGGAATGGGTGCATTCCTAGAGATGTGTCAACTAACAAAACTGACCCAGGAAGAAATAGAAAACATGAACAGTCCTATAACCACGAAGGCAATTGAAGTAGTCATCAAAAACCTCCCAAGAAACCAAAGCCCAGGGCCAGATGGTTTCCCAGGGGAATTCTATCAGACATTTAAAGAAGAATTAATACCTATTCTCCTGAAACTGTTCCAAACAATAGAAATGGAAGGAAAACTTCCAAACTCATTTATGAGGCCACCATTACCTTGATTCCAAAACCAGACAAAGATCCCATCAAAAAGGAGAATTAGAGACCAATATCCTTGATGAACATCGATGCAAAAATTCTCACCAAAACTCTAGCCAAGAGGACCCAACAGTACATGAAAAGGAGTATTCACCATGACCAAGTGGGATTTATCCCTGGGCTGCAAGGCTGGTTCAACATCCGCAAATCAGTCAACGTGATCAAATACATTAACAAAAGAAAGAACGAGAATCATATGATCCTCCCAAGAGATGCAGAAAAAGCATTGGACAAAGTACAGCAACCTTTCTGGATCAAAACTCTTCAGAGTATAGGGACAGCGGGTACATACCTCAATATCATAAAAGCCATCTACGAAAACGCTACAGCGAATATCATTCTCAATGGGGAAAAGCTGAGATCTTTTCCCCCAAAGTCAGCAACGCGGCAGGGATAGCCACTCTCACCACTGCTATTCAACATAGTATTAGAAGTCCTAGCCACAGCAATCAGACAACAAAAAGTAATCCAAGGCATCCAAATCGGCAGAGAGGAAGTCAAACTCTCACTCTTGGCAGATGATATGATACTTTATGTGGAAAACCCAAAAGACTCCACCCCAAAACTGCTAGAACTCACACAGCAATTCCGTCAAGTAGCAGGCTATAAAATCAATGCACAGGAATCAGTGGCATTCCTATACACCAACAACAAGACAGAAGAGAGACAAATCAAGGAGTCGATCCCATTCACAACTGCACCCAAAACCAGAAGAGACCTAGGAATATATTGAACCCAAGAGGCAAGGGATCTGTACTCAGAAAACTACAAAATACGCAGGAAAGAAATTGAAGAAGACACAAAGAAACGGAAAAACGTTCCATGCTCATGGATTGGGAGAACCAACATTGTGAAGAGGTCAATGCTACCTAGAGCAATCTACACATGCAATGCAATCCCCATCAAAATACCATCCACTTTTTTCCACGAAATGGAACAAATAATCCTAAAATTTGAATGGAACCTGAAGAGACCCCGAGTAGCCAGAGGAATATTGAGAAAGAAAAGCAAAGCTGGCGGCATCACAATTCTGGACTTCCAGCTCTATGACAAAGCTGTCATCATCAAGACAGTATGGTACTGGCACAAAAACAGACACATGGATCCATGGAACAGAATCGAGAGCCCAGAAATGGACCCTCAACTCTATGGTCAACTTATCTTTGACAGAGCAGGAAGGAATGTCCAATGGCAAAAAGAGAGTCTCTTGAACAACTGGTGTTGGGAGAATTGGACAGCCCCATGCAGAAGAATGACACTGGACCATTTCCTGACACCACACACAGAAGTAGACGCCAAATGTTTGAAAGACCTCAATGTGAGACAGGAGTCCATCAAAATCCTAAAGGAGGACACAGGTAGCAAGCTCTTCGACCTCAGCCGCAGCAACTTCTTCCTAGAAACATCACCAAAGGCACGGGAAGCCAGGGCAAAAATGAACTATTGGGATTTCATCAAGATAAAAAGCTTTGGCACAGCAAAAGAAACAGTCCACAAAACCAAAAGACAACCGACAGAATGGGAGAAATTATTTGCAAATGACATATCAGATAAAGGGCTACTATCCAATATGTATAAAAACTTATCAAACTCAACACCCAAAGAACAAATAATCCAATCAAGAAATAGGCAGAAGACATGAACAGACATTTTTCCAAAGAAGACATCCAAATGGCCCACAGGCACATGAAAAAGTGCTCAACACGGCTCGGCATCAGGGAAATCCAAATCAAAACCTCAATGAGATACCACCTCACACCCGTCAGAATGGCTCAAATGAACAAGTCAGGGAACGACAGAGGTTGGCGGGGATGTGGAGAAAGGGGAACCCTCCTACACTGGTGGTGGGAATGCAAGCTGGTGCAACCCCTCTGGAAAAGTGTATGGAGGTTCCTCAAACAGTTATAATTAGAGCTACCATTCGATCCAGCAATTGCACTCCTGGGTATTTACCCCAAAGATACAAATGTAGGGACCCGAAGCGGTACGTGCACCCCATTGTTTATAGCAGCAATATCCACAATAGCCAAACGGTGGAAAGAGCCAAGATGTCCATCGACAGATGAATGGATAAAGAAGAGGTGGTATATATATACACAATGGACTATTACGCAGCCATCAAAAGGAATGAGGTGTTGCCATGGACAACGACGTGGATGGAACTGGAGGGTCCGACGATTAGTGAAATAAGTCAATCAGAGAAAGACATGTATCATATGACCTCACTGATATGAGGGATTCTTAATCTCAGGAACAGAGTGAGGCTTGCTGGAGTGGTCGGGGGGGGGGATGGGGTGGCTGGGTGATAGACTTTGGGGAGGGAATGAGCTACGGTGAGCGCTGTGAATTGTGTAAGACTGTTGAATCACAGATCTGTACTTCTGAAACAAAGAACGCAACATATTTTAAGAATAAAGGAAAACAAGGAGACAGCAGGAGAGGAAGAATGAAGGGGAGTTAGTGAGAGGGGGAGACGGACCAGGAGAGATGATGGATTCTGAAAAAAAATCCGAGGTTTCTAGAGGGGAGGTGGGTCGGTGGATTGGTTTGACTGGTGATGGTTATTAAAGAGGGCACATTCTGCATGGAGCACTGTGTGTTAGGAACAAACAATGAATCATGGGACAGTACACCAAAACAAATGATGTAGTACATGGTGATTAACAAAGCAATAAAAAACAAAGACTGTAATAAGAGATGAAGAAGGACACTATATCCTACTTAAAGGGTCTATCCAACAAGAAGATCTCACAATTGTAAATATCTATGCCCCGAACATGGGAGCATCCAATTATATAAGGCAATTAAGAAGAAAAGCAAAGAAACACATTGACCACCATACAATCATAGTGGGGGACTTTAACACCCCCCTGACTGAAATGGCCAGATCATCTAAGCAAAAGATCAACAAGGAAATAAAGACTTTAAATGACACACTGGACCAAATGGACTTCACAGACATATTCAGAACGTTCCATCCCAATGCAACGGAATACACTTTCTTCTCTAGTGCCCATGGAACATTCTCCAGAATGGATCACATCCTAGGTCACAAATCAGGTCTCAACCGGTACCCAAAGATTGGGATCATTCCCTGCACATTTTCAGACCACAATGCTTTGAAACTAGAACTCAATCACAAGAGGAGAGTCGGAAAGAACTCAAATACATGGAGGCTAAAGAGCATCCTACGAAAGAATGAATGGGTCAACCAGGAAATTAAAGAAGAATTTAAAAAGTTCATGGAAACCAATGAAAATGAAAACTCAACTGTCCAAAATCTTTGGGATACAGCCAAGGCAGTCCTGCGAGGAAAGTATATAGCAATACAAGCCTTTCTCAAGAAACAAGAAAGGTCTCAAATACACACCCAACCCTACACCTAAAGGAGCTGGAGAAAGAACGGCAAATAAAGCCTAAACCCAGCAGGAGAAGAGAAATCATGCAGTTCAGAGCAGAAATCAATGAAATAGAACCCAGAAGAACAGTAGAAGTGATCCACGGAACTAGGAGCTGGTACTTTGAAAGAATTCACAAGATTGATACACCCCTGTCCAGGCTGATCAAAAAGAAAAGAGAAATGACCCAAATCAACAAAATCATGAATGAAAGAGGAGAGATCACAAACAACACCAAAGAAATACAAACAATTATAAGAACGTAATCTGAGCAACCCTAGGGCAGCAAATTCCATAACCTGGAAGAAATGGGTGCATTCCTAGAGATGTGTCAACTAACAAAACTGACCCAGGAAGAAATAGAAAACATGAACAGTCCTATAACCACGAAGGCAATTGAAGTAGTCATCAAAAACCTCCCAAGAAACCAAAGCCCAGGGCCAGATGGTTTCCCAGGGGAATTCTATCAGACATTTAAAGAAGAATTAATACCTATTCTCCTGAAACTGTTCCAAACAATAGAAATGGAAGGAAAACTTCCAAACTCATTTATGAGGCCACCATTACCTTGATTCCAAAACCAGACAAAGATCCCATCAAAAAGGAGAATTAGAGACCAATATCCTTGATGAACATCGATGCAAAAATTCTCACCAAAATACTAGCCAAGAGGACCCAACAGTACATGAAAAGGAGTATTCACCATGACCAAGTGGGATTTATCCCTGGGCTGCAAGGCTGGTTCAACATCCGCAAATCAGTCAACGTGATCAAATACATTAACAAAAGAAAGAACGAGAATCATATGATCCTCCCAAGAGATGCAGAAAAAGCATTGGACAAAGTACAGCAACCTTTCTGGATCAAAACTCTTCAGAGTATAGGGACAGCGGGTACATACCTCAATATCATAAAAGCCATCTACGAAAACGCTACAGCGAATATCATTCTCAATGGGGAAAAGCTGAGATCTTTTCCCCTAAAGTCAGCAACGCGGCAGGGATAGCCACTCTCACCACTGCTATTCAACATAGTATTAGAAGTCCTAGCCACAGCAATCAGACAACAAAAAGTAATCCAAGGCATCCAAATCGGCAGAGAGGAAGTCAAACTCTCACTCTTGGCAGATGATATGATACTTTATGTGGAAAACCCAAAAGACTCCACCCCAAAACTGCTAGAACTCACACAGCAATTCCGTCAAGTAGCAGGCTATAAAATCAATGCACAGGAATCAGTGGCATTCCTATACACCAACAACAAGACAGAAGAGAGACAAATCAAGGAGTCGATCCCATTCACAACTGCACCCAAAACCAGAAGAGACCTAGGAATATATTCATCCCAAGAGGCAAAGGATCTGTACTCAGAAAACTACAAAATACGCAGGAAAGAAATTGAAGAAGACACAAAGAAACGGAAAAACGTTCCATGCTCATGGATTGGGAGAACCAACATTGTGAAGAGGTCAATGCTACCTAGAGCAATCTACACATGCAATGCAATCCCCATCAAAATACCATCCACTTTTTTCCACGAAATGGAACAAATAATCCTAAAATTTGAATGGAACCTGAAGAGACCCCGAGTAGCCAGAGGAATATTGAGAAAGAAAAGCAAAGCTGGCGGCATCACAATTCTGGACTTCCAGCTCTATGACAAAGCTGTCATCATCAAGACAGTATGGTACTGGCACAAAAACAGACACATGGATCCATGGAACAGAATCGAGAGCCCAGAAATGGACCCTCAACTCTATGGTCAACTTATCTTTGACAGAGCAGGAAGGAATGTCCAATGGCAAAAAGAGAGTCTCTTCAACAACTGGTGTTGGGAGAATTGGACAGCCCCATGCAGAAGAATGACACTGGACCATTTCCTGACACCACACACAGAAGTAGACGCCAAATGTTTGAAAGACCTCAATGTGAGACAGGAGTCCATCAAAATCCTAAAGGAGGACACAGGTAGCAAGCTCTTCGACCTCAGCCGCAGCAACTTCTTCCTAGAAACATCACCAAAGGCACGGGAAGCCAGGGCAAAAATGAACTATTGGGATTTCATCAAGATAAAAAGCTTTGGCACAGCAAAAGAAACAGTCCACAAAACCAAAAGACAACCGACAGAATGGGAGAAATTATTTGCAAATGACATATCAGATAAAGGGGTACTATCCAATATGTATAAAAACTTATCAAACTCAACACCCAAAGAACAAATAATCCAATCAAGAAATAGGCAGAAGACATGAACAGACATTTTTCCAAAGAAGACATCCAAATGGCCCACAGGCACATGAAAAAGTGCTCAACACGGCTCGGCATCAGGGAAATCCAAATCAAAACCTCAATGAGATACCACCTCACACCCGTCAGAATGGCTCAAATGAACAAGTCAGGGAACGACAGAGGTTGGCGGGGATGTGGAGAAAGGGGAACCCTCCTACACTGGTGGTGGGAATGCAAGCTGGTGCAACCCCTCTGGAAAAGTGTATGGAGGTTCCTCAAACAGTTATAATTAGAGCTACCATTCGATCCAGCAATTGCACTCCTGGGTATTTACCCCAAAGATACAAATGTAGGGACCCGAAGCGGTACGTGCACCCCATTGTTTATAGCAGCAATATCCACAATAGCCAAACGGTGGAAAGAGCCAAGATGTCCATCGAGAGATGAATGGATAAAGAAGAGGTGGTATATCTATACACAATGGACTATTACGCAGCCATCAAAAGGAATGAGGTGTTGCCATGGACAACGACGTGGATGGAACTGGAGGGTCCGACGATTAGTGAAATAAGTCAATCAGAGAAAGACATGTATCATATGACCTCACTGATATGAGGGATTCTTAATCTCAGGAACAGAGTGAGGCTTGCTGGAGTGGTCGGGGGGGGATGGGGTGGCTGGGTGATAGACTTTGGGGAGGGTATGAGCTACGGTGAGCGCTGTGAATTGTGTAAGACTGTTGAATCACAGATCTGTACTTCTGAAACAAAGAACGCAACATATTTTAAGAATAAAGGAAAACAAGGAGACAGCAGGAGAGGAAGAATGAAGGGGAGTTAGTGAGAGGGGGAGACGGACCAGGAGAGATGATGGATTCTGAAAAAAAATCCGAGGTTTCTAGAGGGGAGGTGGGTCGGTGGATTGGTTTGACTGGTGATGGTTATTAAAGAGGGCACATTCTGCATGGAGCACTGTGTGTTAGGAACAAACAATGAATCATGGGACAGTACACCAAAACAAATGATGTAGTACATGGTGATTAACAAAGCAATAAAAAACAAAGACTGTAATAAGAGATGAAGAAGGACACTATATCCTCCTTAAAGGGTCTATCCAACAAGAAGATCTCACAATTGTAAATATCTATGCCCCGAACATGGGAGCATCCAATTATATAAGGCAATTAAGAAGAAAAGCAAAGAAACACATTGAGTACCATACAATCATAGTGGGGGACTTTAACACCCCCCTGACTGAAATGGCCAGATCATCTAAGCAAAAGATCAACAAGGAAAGAAAGACTTTAAATGACACACTGGACCAAATGGACTTCACAGACATATTCAGAACGTTCCATCCCAATGCAACGGAATACACTTTCTTCTCTAGTGCCCATGGAACATTCTCCAGAATGGATCACATCCTAGGTCACAAATCAGGTCTCAACCGGTACCCAAAGATTGGGATCATTCCCTGCACATTTTCAGACCACAATGCTTTGAAACTAGAACTCAATCACAAGAGGAGAGTCGGAAAGAACTCAAATACATGGAGGCTAAAGAGCATCCTACGAAAGAATGAATGGGTCAACCAGGAAATTAAAGAAGAATTTAAAAAGTTCATGGAAACCAATGAAAATGAAAACTCAACTGTCCAAAATCTTTGGGATACAGCCAAGGCAGTCCTGCGAGGAAAGTATATAGCAATACAAGCCTTTCTCAAGAAACAAGAAAGGTCTCAAATACACACCCAACCCTACACCTAAAGGAGCTGGAGAAAGAACGGCAAATAAAGCCTAAACCCAGCAGGAGAAGAGAAATCATGCAGTTCAGAGCAGAAATCAATGAAATAGAACCCAGAAGAACAGTAGAAGTGATCAACGGAACTAGGAGCTGGTACTTTGAAAGAATTCACAAGATTGATACACCCCTGTCCAGGCTGATCAAAAAGAAAAGAGAAATGACCCAAATCAACAAAATCATGAATGAAAGAGGAGAGATCACAAACAACACCAAAGAAATACAAACAATTATAAGAACGTAATCTGAGCAACCCTAGGGCAGCAAATTCCATAACCTGGAAGAAATGGGTGCATTCCTAGAGATGTGTCAACTAACAAAACTGACCCAGGAAGAAATAGAAAACATGAACAGTCCTATAACCACGAAGGCAATTGAAGTAGTCATCAAAAACCTCCCAAGAAACCAAAGCCCAGGGCCAGATGGTTTCCCAGGGGAATTCTATCAGACATTTAAAGAAGAATTAATACCTATTCTCCTGAAACTGTTCCAAACAATAGAAATGGAAGGAAAACTTCCAAACTCATTTATGAGGCCACCATTACCTTGATTCCAAAACCAGACAAAGATCCCATCAAAAAGGAGAATTAGAGACCAATATCCTTGATGAACATCGATGCAAAAATTCTCACCAAAATACTAGCCAAGAGGACCCAACAGTACATGAAAAGGAGTATTCACCATGACCAAGTGGGATTTATCCCTGGGCTGCAAGGCTGGTTCAACATCCGCAAATCAGTCAACGTGATCAAATACATTAACAAAAGAAAGAACGAGAATCATATGATCCTCCCAAGAGATGCAGAAAAAGCATTGGACAAAGTACAGCAACCTTTCTGGATCAAAACTCTTCAGAGTATAGGGACAGCGGGTACATACCTCAATATCATAAAAGCCATCTACGAAAACGCTACAGCGAATATCATTCTCAATGGGGAAAAGCTGAGATGTTTTCCCCCAAAGTCAGCAACGCGGCAGGGATAGCCACTCTCACCACTGCTATTCAACATAGTTTTAGAAGTCCTAGCCACAGCAATCAGACAACAAAAAGTAATCCAAGGCATCCAAATCGGCAGAGAGGAAGTCAAACTCTCACTCTTGGCAGATGATATGATACTTTATGTGGAAAACCCAAAAGACTCCACCCCAAAACTGCTAGAACTCACACAGCAATTCCGTCAAGTAGCAGGCTATAAAATCAATGCACAGGAATCAGTGGCATTCCTATACAACAACAACAAGACAGAAGAGAGACAAATCAAGGAGTCGATCCCATTCACAACTGCACCCAAAACCAGAAGAGAACTAGCAATATATTCATCCCAAGAGGCAAGGGATCTGTACTCAGAAAACTACAAAATACGCAGGAAAGAAATTGAAGAAGACACAAAGAAACGGAAAAACGTTCCATGCTCATGGATTGGGAGAACCAACATTGTGAAGAGGTCAATGCTACCTAGAGCAATCTACACATGCAATGCAATCCCCATCAAAATACCATCCACTTTTTTCCACGAAATGGAACAAATAATCCTAAAATTTGAATGGAACCTGAAGAGACCCCGAGTAGCCAGAGGAATATTGAGAAAGAAAAGCAAAGCTGGCGGCATCACAATTCTGGACTTCCAGCTCTATGACAAAGCTGTCATCATCAAGACAGTATGGTACTGGCACAAAATCAGACACATGGATCCATGGAACAGAATCGAGAGCCCAGAAATGGACCCTCAACTCTATGGTCAACTTATCTTTGACAGAGCAGGAAGGAATGTCCAATGGCAAAAAGAGAGTCTCTTCAACAACTGGTGTTGGGAGAATTGGACAGCCCCATGCAGAAGAATGACACTGGACCATTTCCTGACACCACACACAGAAGTAGACGCCAAATGGTTGAAAGACCTCAATGTGAGACAGGAGTCCATCAAAATCCTAAAGGAGGACACAGGTAGCAAGCTCTTCGACCTCAGCCGCAGCAACTTCTTCCTAGAAACATCACCAAAGGCACGGGAAGCCAGGGCAAAAATGAACTATTGGGATTTCATCAAGATAAAAAGCTTTGGCACAGCAAAAGAAACAGTCCACAAAACCAAAAGACAACCGACAGAATGGGAGAAATTATTTGCAAATGACATATCAGATAAAGGGCTACTATCCAATATGTATAAAAACTTATCAAACTCAACACCCAAAGAACAAATAATCCAATCAAGAAATAGGCAGAAGACATGAACAGACATTTTTCCAAAGAAGACATCCAAATGGCCCACAGGCACATGAAAAAGTGCTCAACACGGCTCGGCATCAGGGAAATCCAAATCAAAACCTCAATGAGATACCACCTCACACCCGTCAGAATGGCTCAAATGAACAAGTCAGGGAACGACAGAGGTTGGCGGGGATGTGGAGAAAGGGGAACCCTCCTACACTGGTGGTGGGAATGCAAGCTGGTGCAACCCCTCTGGAAAAGTGTATGGAGGTTCCTCAAACAGTTATAATTAGAGCTACCATTCGATCCAGCAATTGCACTCCTGGGTATTTACCCCAAAGATACAAATGTAGGGACCCGAAGCGGTACGTGCACCCCATTGTTTATAGCAGCAATATCCACAATAGCCAAACGGTGGAAAGAGCCAAGATGTCCATCGACAGATGAATGGATAAAGAAGAGGTGGTATATATATACACAATGGACTATTACGCAGCCATCAAAAGGAATGAGGTGTTGCCATGGACAACGACGTGGATGGAACTGGAGGGTCCGACGATTAGTGAAATAAGTCAATCAGAGAAAGACATGTATCATATGACCTCACTGATATGAGGGATTCCTAATCTCAGGAACAGAGTGAGGCTTGCCGGAGTGATCGGGGGGGGGGATGGGGTGGCTGGGTGATAGACTTTGGGGAGGGTATGAGCTACGGTGAGCGCTGTGAATTGTGTAAGACTGTTGAATCACAGATCTGTACTTCTGAAACAAATAACGCAACATATTTTAAGAATAAAGGAAAACAAGGAGACAGCAGGAGAGGAAGAATGAAGGGGAGTTAGTGAGAGGGGGAGACGGACCAGGAGAGATGATGGATTCTGAAAAAAAATCCGAGGTTTCTAGAGGGGAGGTGGGTCGGTGGATTGGTTTGACTGGTGATGGTTATTAAAGAGGGCACATTCTGCATGGAGCACTGTGTGTTAGGAACAAACAATGAATCATGGGACAGTACACCAAAACAAATGATGTAGTACATGGTGATTAACAAAGCAATAAAAAACAAAGACTGTAATAAGAGATGAAGAAGGACACTATATCCTCCTTAAAGGGTCTATCCAACAAGAAGATCTCACAATTGTAAATATCTATGCCCCGAACATGGGAGCATCCAATTATATAAGGCAATTAAGAAGAAAAGCAAAGAAACACATTGACCACCATACAATCATAGTGGGGGACTTTAACACCCCCCTGACTGAAATGGCCAGATCATCTAAGCAAAAGATCAACAAGGAAATAAAGACTTTAAATGACACACTGGACCAAATGGACTTCACAGACATATTCAGAACGTTCCATCCCAATGCAACGGAATACACTTTCTTCTCTAGTGCCCATGGAACATTCTCCAGAATGGATCACATCCTAGGTCACAAATCAGGTCTCAACCGGTACCCAAAGATTGGGATCATTCCCTGCACATTTTCAGACCACAATGCTTTGAAACTAGAACTCAATCACAAGAGGAGAGTCGGAAAGAACTCAAATACATGGAGGCTAAAGAGCATCCTACGAAAGAATGAATGGGTCAACCAGGAAATTAAAGAAGAATTTAAAAAGTTCATGGAAACCAATGAAAATGAAAACTCAACTGTCCAAAATCTTTGGGATACAGCCAAGGCAGTCCTGCGAGGAAAGTATATAGGAATACAAGCCTTTCTCAAGAAACAAGAAAGGTCTCAAATACACACCCAACCCTACACCTAAAGGAGCTGGAGAAAGAACGGCAAATAAAGCCTAAACCCAGCAGGAGAAGAGAAATCATGCAGTTCAGAGCAGAAATCAATGAAATAGAACCCAGAAGAACAGTAGAAGTGATCAACGGAACTAGGAGCTGGTACTTTGAAAGAATTCACAAGATTGATACACCCCTGTCCAGGCTGATCAAAAAGAAAAGAGAAATGACCCAAATCAACAAAATCATGAATGAAAGAGGAGAGATCACAAACAACACCAAAGAAATACAAACAATTATAAGAACGTAATCTGAGCAACCCTAGGGCAGCAAATTCCATAACCTGGAAGAAATGGGTGCATTCCTAGAGATGTGTCAACTAACAAAACTGACCCAGGAAGAAATAGAAAACATGAACAGTCCTATAACCACGAAGGCAATTGAAGTAGTCATCAAAAACCTCCCAAGAAACCAAAGCCCAGGGCCAGATGGTTTCCCAGGGGAATTCTATCAGACATTTAAAGAAGAATTAATACCTATTCTCCTGAAACTGTTCCAAACAATAGAAATGGAAGGAAAACTTCCAAACTCATTTATGAGGCCACCATTACCTTGATTCCAAAACCAGACAAAGATCCCATCAAAAAGGAGAATTAGAGCCCAATATCCTTGATGAACATCGATGCAAAAATTCTCACCAAAATACTAGCCAAGAGGACCCAACAGTACATGAAAAGGAGTATTCACCATGACCAAGTGGGATTTATCCCTGGGCTGCAAGGCTGGTTCAACATCCGCAAATCAGTCAACGTGATCAAATGCATTAACAAAAGAAAGAACGAGAATCATATGATCCTCCCAAGAGATGCAGAAAAAGCATTGGACAAAGTACAGCAACCTTTCTGGATCAAAACTCTTCAGAGTATAGGGACAGCGGGTACATACCTCAATATCATAAAAGCCATCTACGAAAACGCTACAGCGAATATCATTCTCAATGGGGAAAAGCTGAGATCTTTTCCCCCAAAGTCAGCAACGCGGCAGGGATAGCCACTCTCACCACTGCTATTCAACATAGTATTAGAAGTCCTAGCCACAGCAATCAGACAACAAAAAGTAATCCAAGGCATCCAAATCGGCAGAGAGGAAGTCAAACTCTCACTCTTGGCAGATGATATGATACTTTATGTGGAAAACCCAAAAGACTCCACCCCAAAACTGCTAGAACTCACACAGCAATTCCGTCAAGTAGCAGGCTATAAAATCAATGCACAGGAATCAGTGGCATTCCTATACACCAACAACAAGACAGAAGAGAGACAAATCAAGGAGTCGATCCCATTCACAACTGCACCCAAAACCAGAAGAGACCTAGGAATATATTCATCCCAAGAGGCAAAGGATCTGTACTCAGAAAACTACAAAATACGCAGGAAAGAAATTGAAGAAGACACAAAGAAACGGAAAAACGTTCCATGCTCATGGATTGGGAGAACCAACATTGTGAAGAGGTCAATGCTACCTAGAGCAATCTACACATGCAATGCAATCCCCATCAAAATACCATCCACTTTTTTCCACGAAATGGAACAAATAATCCTAAAATTTGAATGGAACCTGAAGAGACCCCGAGTAGCCAGAGGAATATTGAGAAAGAAAAGCAAAGCTGGCGGCATCACAATTCTGGACTTCCAGCTCTATGACAAAGCTGTCATCATCAAGACAGTATGGTACTGGCACAAAAACAGACACATGGATCCATGGAACAGAATCGAGAGCCCAGAAATGGACCCTCAACTCTATGGTCAACTTATCTTTGACAGAGCAGGAAGGAATGTCCAATGGCAAAAAGAGAGTCTCTTCAACAACTGGTGTTGGGAGAATTGGACAGCCCCATGCAGAAGAATGACACTGGACCATTTCCTGACACCACACACAGAAGTAGACGCCAAATGGTTGAAAGACCTCAATGTGAGACAGGAGTCCATCAAAATCCTAAAGGAGAACACAGGTAGCAAGCTCTTCGACCTCAGCCGCAGCAACTTCTTCCTAGAAACATCACCAAAGGCACGGGAAGCCAGGGCAAAAATGAACTATTGGGATTTCATCAAGATAAAAAGCTTTGGCACAGCAAAAGAAACAGTCCACAAAACCAAAAGACAACCGACAGAATGGGAGAAATTATTTGCAAATGACATATCAGATAAAGGGCTACTATCCAATATGTATAAAAACTTATCAAACTCAACACCCAAAGAACAAATAATCCAATCAAGAAATAGGCAGAAGACATGAACAGACATTTTTCCAAAGAAGACATCCAAATGGCCCACAGGCACATGAAAAAGTGCTCAACACGGCTCGGCATCAGGGAAATCCAAATCAAAACCTCAATGAGATACCACCTCACACCCGTCAGAATGGCTCAAATGAACAAGTCAAGGAACGACAGAGGTTGGCGGGGATGTGGAGAAAGGGGAACCCTCCTACACTGGTGGTGGGAATGCAAGCTGGTGCAACCCCTCTGGAAAAGTGTATGTAGGTTCCTCAAACAGTTAAATTAGAGCTACCATTCGATCCAGCAATTGCACTCCTGGGTATTTACCCCAAAGATACAAATGTAGGGACCCGAAGCGGTACGTGCACCCCATTGTTTATAGCAGCAATATCCACAATAGCCAAACGGTGGAAAGAGCCAAGATGTCCATCGACAGATGAATGGATAAAGAAGAGGTGGTATATATATACACAATGGACTATTACGCAGCCATCAAAAGGAATGAGGTGTTGCCATGGACAACGACGTGGATGGAACTGGAGGGTCCGACGATTAGTGAAATAAGTCAATCAGAGAAAGACATGTATCATATGACCTCACTGATATGAGGGATTCTTAATCTCAGGAACAGAGTGAGGCTTGCTGGAGTGGTCGGGGGGGGGATGGGGTGGCTGGGTGATAGACTTTGGGGAGGGTATGAGCTACGGTGAGCGCTGTGAATTGTGTAAGACTGTTGAATCACAGATCTGTACTTCTGAAACAAAGAACGCAACATATTTTAAGAATAAAGGAAAACAAGGAGACAGCAGGAGAGGAAGAATGAAGGGGAGTTAGTGAGAGGGGGAGACGGACCAGGAGAGATGATGGATTCTGAAAAAAAATCCGAGGTTTCTAGAGGGGAGGTGGGTCGGTGGATTGGTTTGACTGGTGATGGTTATTAAAGAGGGCACATTCTGCATGGAGCACTGTGTGTTAGGAACAAACAATGAATCATGGGACAGTACACCAAAACAAATGATGTAGTACATGGTGATTAACAAAGCAATAAAAAACAAAGACTGTAATAAGAGATGAAGAAGGACACTATATCCTACTTAAAGGGTCTATCCAACAAGAAGATCTCACAATTGTAAATATCTATGCCCCGAACATGGGAGCATCCAATTATATAAGGCAATTAAGAAGAAAAGCAAAGAAACACATTGACCACCATACAATCATAGTGGGGGACTTTAACACCCCCCTGACTGAAATGGCCAGATCATCTAAGCAAAAGATCAACAAGGAAATAAAGACTTTAAATGACACACTGGACCAAATGGACTTCACAGACATATTCAGAACGTTCCATCCCAATGCAACGGAATACACATTCTTCTCTAGTGCCCATGGAACATTCTCCAGAATGGATCACATCCTAGGTCACAAATCAGGTCTCAACCGGTACCCAAAGATTGGGATCATTCCCTGCACATTTTCAGACCACAATGTTTTGAAACTAGAACTCAATCACAAGAGGAGAGTCGGAAAGAACTCAAATACATGGAGGCTAAAGAGCATCCTACGAAAGAATGAATGGGTCAACCAGGAAATTAAAGAAGAATTTAAAAAGTTCATGGAAACCAATGAAAATGAAAACTCAACTGTCCAAAATCTTTGGGATACAGCCAAGGCAGTCCTGCGAGGAAAGTATATAGCAATACAAGCCTTTCTCAAGAAACAAGAAAGGTCTCAAATACACACCCAACCCTACACCTAAAGGAGCTGGAGAAAGAACGACAAATAAAGCCTAAACCCAGCAGGAGAAGAGAAATCATGCAGTTCAGAGCAGAAATCAATGAAATAGAACCCAGAAGAACAGTAGAAGTGATCAACGGAACTAGGAGCTGGTACTTTGAAAGAATTCACAAGATTGATACACCCCTGTCCAGGCTGATCAAAAAGAAAAGAGAAATGACCCAAATCAACAAAATCATGAATGAAAGAGGAGAGATCACAAACAACACCAAAGAAATACAAACAATTATAAGAACGTAATCTGAGCAACCCTAGGGCAGCAAATTCCATAACCTGGAAGAAATGGGTGCATTCCTAGAGATGTGTCAACTAACAAAACTGACCCAGGAAGAAATAGAAAACATGAACAGTCCTATAACCACGAAGGCAATTGAAGTAGTCATCAAAAACCTCCCAAGAAACCAAAGCCCAGGGCCAGATGGTTTCCCAGGGGAATTCTATCAGACATTTAAAGAAGAATTAATACCTATTCTCCTGAAACTGTTCCAAACAATAGAAATGGAAGGAAAACTTCCAAACTCATTTATGAGGCCACCATTACCTTGATTCCAAAACCAGACAAAGATCCCATCAAAAAGGAGAATTAGAGCCCAATATCCTTGATGAACATCGATGCAAAAATTCTCACCAAAATACTAGCCAAGAGGACCCAACAGTACATGAAAAGGAGTATTCACCATGACCAAGTGGGATTTATCCCTGGGCTGCAAGGCTGGTTCAACATCCGCAAATCAGTCAACGTGATCAAATACATTAACAAAAGAAAGAACGAGAATCATATGATCCTCCCAAGAGATGCAGAAAAAGCATTGGACAAAGTACAGCAACCTTTCTGGATCAAAACTCTTCAGAGTATAGGGACAGCGGGTACATACCTCAATATCATAAAAGCCATCTACGAAAACGCTACAGCGAATATCATTCTCAATGGGGAAAAGCTGAGATCTTTTCCCCCAAAGTCAGCAACGCGGCAGGGATAGCCACTCTCACCACTGCTATTCAACATAGTATTAGAAGTCCTAGCCACAGCAATCAGACAACAAAAAGTAATCCAAGGCATCCAAATCGGCAGAGAGGAAGTCAAACTCTCACTCTTGGCAGATGATATGATACTTTATGTGGAAAACCCAAAAGACTCCACCCCAAAACTGCTAGAACTCACACAGCAATTCCGTCAAGTAGCAGGCTATAAAATCAATGCACAGGAATCAGTGGCATTCCTATACAACAACAACAAGACAGAAGAGAGACAAATCAAGGAGTCGATCCCATTCACAACTGCACCCAAAACCAGAAGAGACCTAGCAATATATTGAACCCAAGAGGCAAGGGATCTGTACTCAGAAAACTACAAAATACGAAGGAAAGAAATTGAAGAAGACACAAAGAAACGGAAAAACGTTCCATGCTCATGGATTGGGAGAACCAACATTGTGAAGAGGTCAATGCTACCTAGAGCAATCTACACATGCAATGCAATCCCCATCAAAATACCATCCACTTTTTTCCACGAAATGGAACAAATAATCCTAAAATTTGAATGGAACCTGAAGAGACCCCGAGTAGCCAGAGGAATATTGAGAAAGAAAAGCAAAGCTGGCGGCATCACAATTCTGGACTTCCAGCTCTATGACAAAGCTGTCATCATCAAGACAGTATGGTACTGGCACAAAAACAGACACATGGATCCATGGAACAGAATCGAGAGCCCAGAAATGGACCCTCAACTCTATGGTCAACTTATCTTTGACAGAGCAGGAAGGAATGTCCAATGGCAAAAAGAGAGTCTCTTCAACAACTGGTGTTGGGAGAATTGGACAGCCCCATGCAGAAGAATGACACTGGACCATTTCCTGACACCACACACAGAAGTAGACGCCAAATGGTTGAAAGACCTCAATGTGAGACAGGAGTCCATCAAAATCCTAAAGGAGAACACAGGTAGCAAGCTCTTCGACCTCAGCCGCAGCAACTTCTTCCTAGAAACATCACCAAAGGCACGGGAAGCCAGGGCAAAAATGAACTATTGGGATTTCATCAAGATAAAAAGCTTTGGCACAGCAAAAGAAACAGTCCACAAAACCAAAAGACAACCGACAGAATGGGAGAAATTATTTGCAAATGACATATCAGATAAAGGGCTACTATCCAATATGTATAAAAACTTATCAAACTCAACACCCAAAGAACAAATAATCCAATCAAGAAATAGGCAGAAGACATGAACAGACATTTTTCCAAAGAAGACATCCAAATGGCCCACAGGCACATGAAAAAGTGCTCAACACGGCTCGGCATCAGGGAAATCCAAATCAAAACCTCAATGAGATACCACCTCACACCCGTCAGAATGGCTCAAATGAACAAGTCAAGGAACGACAGAGGTTGGCGGGGATGTGGAGAAAGGGGAACCCTCCTACACTGGTGGTGGGAATGCAAGCTGGTGCAACCCCTCTGGAAAAGTGTATGTAGGTTCCTCAAACAGTTAAATTAGAGCTACCATTCGATCCAGCAATTGCACTCCTGGGTATTTACCCCAAAGATACAAATGTAGGGACCCGAAGCGGTACGTGCACCCCATTGTTTATAGCAGCAATATCCACAATAGCCAAACGGTGGAAAGAGCCAAGATGTCCATCGACAGATGAATGGATAAAGAAGAGGTGGTATATATATACACAATGGACTATTACGCAGCCATCAAAAGGAATGAGGTGTTGCCATGGACAACGACGTGGATGGAACTGGAGGGTCCGACGATTAGTGAAATAAGTCAATCAGAGAAAGACATGTATCATATGACCTCACTGATATGAGGGATTCTTAATCTCAGGAACAGAGTGAGGCTTGCTGGAGTGGTCGGGGGGGGGGATGGGGTGGCTGGGTGATAGACTTTGGGGAGGGTATGAGCTACGGTGAGCGCTGTGAATTGTGTAAGACTGTTGAATCACAGATCTGTACTTCTGAAACAAATAACGCAACATATTTTAAGAATAAAGGAAAACAAGGAGACAGCAGGAGAGGAAGAATGAAGGGGAGTTAGTGAGAGGGGGAGACGGACCAGGAGAGATGATGGATTCTGAAAAAAAATCCGAGGTTTCTAGAGGGGAGGTGGGTCGGTGGATTGGTTTGACTGGTGATGGTTATTAAAGAGGGCACATTCTGCATGGAGCACTGTGTGTTAGGAACAAACAATGAATCATGGGACAGTACACCAAAACAAATGATGTAGTACATGGTGATTAACAAAGCAATAAAAAACAAAGACTGTAATAAGAGATGAAGAAGGACACTATATCCTCCTTAAAGGGTCTATCCAACAAGAAGATCTCACAATTGTAAATATCTATGCCCCGAACATGGGAGCATCCAATTATATAAGGCAATTAAGAAGAAAAGCAAAGAAACACATTGACCACCATACAATCATAGTGGGGGACTTTAACACCCCCCTGACTGAAATGACCAGATCATCTAAGCAAAAGATCAACAAGGAAATAAAGACTTTAAATGACACACTGGACCAAATGGACTTCACAGACATATTCAGAACGTTCCATCCCAATGCAACGGAATACACTTTCTTCTCTAGTGCCCATGGAACATTCTCCAGAATGGATCACATCCTAGGTCACAAATCAGGTCTCAACCGGTACCCAAAGATTGGGATCATTCCCTGCACATTTTCAGACCACAATGCTTTGAAACTAGAACTCAATCACAAGAGGAGAGTCGGAAAGAACTCAAATACATGGAGGCTAAAGAGCATCCTACGAAAGAATGAATGGGTCAACCAGGAAATTAAAGAAGAATTTAAAAAGTTCATGGAAACCAATGAAAATGAAAACTCAACTGTCCAAAATCTTTGGGATACAGCCAAGGCAGTCCTGCGAGGAAAGTATATAGCAATACAAGCCTTTCTCAAGAAACAAGAAAGGTCTCAAATACACACCCAACCCTACACCTAAAGGAGCTGGAGAAAGAACGGCAAATAAAGCCTAAACCCAGCAGGAGAAGAGAAATCATGCAGTTCAGAGCAGAAATCAATGAAATAGAACCCAGAAGAACAGTAGAAGTGATCAACGGAACTAGGAGCTGGTACTTTGAAAGAATTCACAAGATTGATACACCCCTGTCCAGGCTGATCAAAAAGAAAAGAGAAATGACCCAAATCAACAAAATCATGAATGAAAGAGGAGAGATCACAAACAACACCAAAGAAATACAAACAATTATAAGAACGTAATCTGAGCAACCCTAGGGCAGCAAATTCCATAACCTGGAAGAAATGGGTGCATTCCTAGAGATGTGTCAACTAACAAAACTGACCCAGGAAGAAATAGAAAACATGAACAGTCCTATAACCACGAAGGCAATTGAAGTAGTCATCAAAAACCTCCCAAGAAACCAAAGCCCAGGGCCAGATGGTTTCCCAGGGGAATTCTATCAGACATTTAAAGAAGAATTAATACCTATTCTCCTGAAACTGTTCCAAACAATAGAAATGAAAGGAAAACTTCCAAACTCATTTATGAGGCCACCATTACCTTGATTCCAAAACCAGACAAAGATCCCATCAAAAAGGAGAATTAGAGACCAATATCCTTGATGAACATCGATGCAAAAATTCTCACCAAAATACTAGCCAAGAGGACCCAACAGTACATGAAAAGGAGTATTCACCATGACCAAGTGGGATTTATCCCTGGGCTGCAAGGCTGGTTCAACATCCGCAAATCAGTCAACGTGATCAAATACATTAACAAAAGAAAGAACGAGAATCATATGATCCTCTCAATAGATGCAGAAAAAGCATTGGACAAAGTACAGCACCCTTTCTGGATCAAAACTCTTCAGAGTATAGGGACAGCAGGTACATACCTCAATATCATAAAAGCCATCTACGAAAACCCTACAGCGAATATCATTCTCAATGGGGAAAAGCTGAGATCTTTTCCCCTAAGGTCAGGAACGCGGCAGGGATAGCCAATCTCACCACTGCTATTCAACATAGTATTAGAAGTCCTAGCCACAGCAATCAGACAACAAAAAGTAATCCAAGGCATCCAAATCGGCAGAGAGGAAGTCAAACTCTCACTCTTGGCAGATGATATGATACTTTATGTGGAAAACCCAAAAGACTCCACCCCAAAACTGCTAGAACTCACACAGCAATTCCGTCAAGTAGCAGGCTATAAAATCAATGCACAGGAATCAGTGGCATTCCTATACACCAACAACAAGACAGAAGAGAGACAAATCAAGGAGTCGATCCCATTCACAACTGCACCCAAAACCAGAAGAGACCTAGGAATATATTCATCCCAAGAGGCTAAGGATCTGTACTCAGAAAACTACAAAATACGCAGGAAAGAAATTGAAGAAGACACAAAGAAACGGAAAAACGTTCCATGCTCATGGATTGGGAGAACCAACATTGTGAAGAGGTCAATGCTATCTAGAGCAATCTACACACGCAATGCAATCCCCATCAAAATACCATCCACTTTTTTCCAGGAAATGGAACAAATACTCCTAAAATT
The DNA here is from genome assembly GCF_037043125.1 of Eumetopias jubatus. Classification (NCBI taxonomy): domain Eukaryota; kingdom Metazoa; phylum Chordata; class Mammalia; order Carnivora; family Otariidae; genus Eumetopias; species Eumetopias jubatus. The sequence goes on from NW_028274825.1 coordinate 3,307,441, forward strand.
TGAATGGAACCAGAAGAGACCCCGAATAGCCAGAGGAATATTGAGAAAGAAAAGCAAAGCTGGCGGCATCAGAGTTCTGGACTTTCAGCTCTATGACAAAGCTGTCATCATCAAGACAGTATGGTCCTGGCACAAAAACAGACACATGGATCCATGGAACAGAATCGAGAGCCCAGAAATGGACCCTCAACTCTATGGTCAACTTATCTTTGACAGAGCAGGAAGGAATGTCCAATGGCAAAAAGAGAGTCTCTTCAACAACTGGTGTTGGGAGAATTGGACAGCCCCATGCAGAAGAATGACAGTGGACCATTTCCTGACACCACACACAAAAGTAGACTCCAAATGGTTGAAAGACCTCAATGTGAGACAGGAGTCCATCAAAATCCTAAAGGAGAACACAGGTAGCAAGCACTTCGACCTCAGCCGCAGCAACTTCTTCCTAGAAACATCACCAAAGGCACGGGAAGCCAGGGCAAAAATGAACTATTGGGATTTCATCAAGATAAAAAGCTTTGGCACAGCAAAAGAAACAGTCCACAAAACCAAAAGACAACCGACAGAATGGGAGAAATTATTTGCAAATGACCTATCAGATAAAGGGCTACTACCCAATATGTATAAAAACATATCAAACTCAACACCCAAAGAACAAATAATCCAATCAAGAAATAGGCAGAAGACATGAACAGACATTTTTCCAAAGAAGACATCCAAATGGCCCACAGGCACATGAAAAAGTGCTCAACACGGCTTGGCATCAGAGAAATCCAAATGAAAACCTCAATGAGATACCACCTCACACCCGTCAGAATGGCTCAAATGAACAAGTCAGGGAACGACAGAGTTTGGCGGGGATGTGGAGATAGGGGAACCCGCCGACACTGGTGGTGGGAATGCAAGCTGCTGCAAACCCTCTGGAAAACAGTATGGTGGTTCCTCACACAGTTGAAATTAGAGCTACCATTCGATCCAACATTTGCACTCCTGGGTATTTACCCCAAAGATACAAATGTAGGGACCTGAAGCGGTACGTGCACCTCATTGTTTATAGCAGCAATGTCCACAATAGCCAAACTGTGGAAACAGCCAAGATGTCCATCGACAGATGAATGGATAAAGAAGAGGTGGTATATATATACACAATGGACTATTACGCAGCCATCAAAAGGAATGAGATGCTGCAATGGACAACGACGTGGATGGAACTGGAGGGTCCGACGATTAGTGAAATAAGTCAATCAGAGAAAGACATGTATCATATGACCCCACTGATATGAGGGATTCTTAATCTCAGGAACAGAGTGAGGCTTGCTGGAGTGGTCGGGGGTGGGAGGGATGGGGTGGCTGGGTGATAGACATTGGGGAGGGTATGAGCTACGGTGAGCGCTGTGAATTGTGTAAGATTGTTGAATCACAGATCTGTACTTCTGAAACAACGCAACATATTTTAAGAATAAAGGAAAAGAAGGAGACAGCAGGAGTGGAAGAATGAAGGGGAGTTAGTGAGAGGATGAGACGGACCAGGAGAGATGATGGGTTCTGAAAAAAAATCTGAGGTTTCTAGAGGGGAGGTGGGTCGGGGGATTGGTTAGCGTGGTGGTGGGTATTAAAGAGGGCACATTCTCCATGGATCACTGTGTGTTAGGAACAAACAATGAATCATGGGACACTACACCAAAACAAAAGATGTACTCCATGGTGATTAACAAAGCAATAAAAAACAAAGACTGTAATAAGAGATGAAGAAGGACACTATATCCTACTTAGTGGGTCTATCCAACAAGAAGATCTCACAATTGTAAATATCTATGCCCCGAACATGGGAGCATCCAATTATATAAGGCAATTAAGAAGAAAAGCAAAGAAACTCATTGACCACCATACAATCATAGTGGGGGACTTTAACACCCCCCTGACTGAAATGGCCAGATCATCTAAGCAAAAGATCAACAAGGAAATAAAGACTTTAAATGACACACTGGACCAAATCGACTTCACAGACATATTCAGAACGTTCCATCCCAATGCAACGGAATACACATTCTTCTCTAGTGCCCATGGAACATTCTCCAGAATGGATCACATCCTAGGTCACAAATCAGGTCTCAACCGGTACCCAAAGATTGGGATCATTCCCTGCACATTTTCAGACCACAATGTTTTGAAACTAGAACTCAATCACAAGAGGAGAGTCGGAAAGAACTCAAATACATGGAGGCTAAAGAGCATCCTACGAAAGAATGAATGGGTCAACCAGGAAATTAAAGAAGAATTTAAAAAGTTCATGGAAACCAATGAAAATGAAAACTCAACTGTCCAAAATCTTTGGGATACAGCCAAGGCAGTCCTGCGAGGAAAGTATATAGCAATACAAGCCTTTCTCAAGAAACAAGAAAGGTCTCAAATACACACCCAACCCTACACCTAAAGGAGCTGGAGAAAGAACGGCAAATAAAGCCTAAACCCAGCAGGAGAAGAGAAATCATGCAGTTCAGAGCAGAAATCAATGAAATAGAACCCAGAAGAACAGTAGAAGTGATCAACGGAACTAGGAGCTGGTACTTGAAAGAATTCACAAGATTGATACACCCCTGTCCAGGCTGATCAAAAAGAAAAGAGAAATGACCCAAATCAACAAAATCATGAATGAAAGAGGAGAGATCACAAACAACACCAAAGAAATACAAACAATTATAAGAACGTAATCTGAGCAACCCTAGGGCAGCAAATTCCATAACCTGGAAGAAATGGGTGCATTCCTAGAGATGTGTCAACTAACAAAACTGACCCAGGAAGAAATAGAAAACATGAACAGTCCTATAACCACGAAGGCAATTGAAGTAGTCATCAAAAACCTCCCAAGAAACCAAAGCCCAGGGCCAGATGGTTTCCCAGGGGAATTCTATCAGACATTTAAAGAAGAATTAATACCTATTCTCCTGAAACTGTTCCAAACAATAGAAATGGAAGGAAAACTTCCAAACTCATTTATGAGGCCACCATTACCTTGATTCCAAAACCAGACAAAGATCCCATCAAAAAGGAGAATTAGAGACCAATATCCTTGATGAACATCGATGCAAAAATTCTCACCAAAATACTAGCCAAGAGGAACCAACAGTACATGAAAAGGAGTATTCACCATGACCAAGTGGGATTTATCCCTGGGCTGCAAGGCTGGTTCAACATCCGCAAATCAGTCAACGTGATCAAATACATTAACAAAAGAAAGAACGAGAATCATATGATCCTCCCAAGAGATGCAGAAAAAGCATTGGACAAAGTACAGCAACCTTTCTGGATCAAAACTCTTCAGAGTATAGGGACAGCGGGTACATACCTCAATATCATAAAAGCCATCTACGAAAACGCTACAGCGAATATCATTCTCAATGGGGAAAAGCTGAGATGTTTTCCCCCAAAGTCAGCAACGCGGCAGGGATAGCCACTCTCACCACTGCTATTCAACATAGTTTTAGAAGTCCTAGCCACAGCAATCAGACAACAAAAAGTAATCCAAGGCATCCAAATCGGCAGAGAGGAAGTCAAACTCTCACTCTTGGCAGATGATATGATACTTTATGTGGAAAACCCAAAAGACTCCACCCCAAAACTGCTAGAACTCACACAGCAATTCCGTCAAGTAGCAGGCTATAAAATCAATGCACAGGAATCAGTGGCATTCCTATACAACAACAACAAGACAGAAGAGAGACAAATCAAGGAGTCGATCCCATTCACAACTGCACCCAAAACCAGAAGAGACCTAGGAATATATTGAACCCAAGAGGCAAGGGATCTGTACTCAGAAAACTACAAAATACGCAGGAAAGAAATTGAAGAAGAACAAAGAAACGGAAAAACGTTCCATGCTCATGGATTGGGAGAACCAACATTGTGAAGAGGTCAATGCTACCTAGAGCAATCTACACATGCAATGCAATCCCCATCAAAATACCATCCACTTTTCTCCACGAAATGGAACAAATAATCCTAAAATTTGAATGGAACCTGAAGAGACCCCGAGTAGCCAGAGGAATATTGAGAAAGAAAAGCAAAGCTGGCGGCATCACAATTCTGGACTTCCAGCTCTATGACAAAGCTGTCATCATCAAGACAGTATGGTACTGGCACAAAAACAGACACATGGATCCATGGAACAGAATCGAGAGCCCAGAAATGGACCCTCAACTCTATGGTCAACTTATCTTTGACAGAGCAGGAAGGAATGTCCAATGGCAAAAAGAGAGTCTCTTCAACAACTGGTGTTGGGAGAATTGGACAGCCCCATGCAGAAGAATGACACTGGACCATTTCCTGACACCACACACAGAAGTAGACGCCAAATGGTTGAAAGACCTCAATGTGAGACAGGAGTCCATCAAAATCCTAAAGGAGGACACAGGTAGCAAGCTCTTCGACCTCAGCCGCAGCAACTTCTTCCTAGAAACATCACCAAAGGCACGGGAAGCCAGGGCAAAAATGAACTATTGGGATTTCATCAAGATAAAAAGCTTTGGCACAGCAAAAGAAACAGTCCACAAAACCAAAAGACAACCGACAGAATGGGAGAAATTATTTGCAAATGACATATCAGATAAAGGGCTACTATCCAATATGTATAAAAACTTATCAAACTCAACACCCAAAGAACAAATAATCCAATCAAGAAATAGGCAGAAGACATGAACAGACATTTTTCCAAAGAAGACATCCAAATGGCCCACAGGCACATGAAAAAGTGCTCAACACGGCTCGGCATCAGGGAAATCCAAATCAAAACCTCAATGAGATACCACCTCACACCCGTCAGAATGGCTCAAATGAACAAGTCAGGGAACGACAGAGGTTGGCGGGGATGTGGAGAAAGGGGAACCCTCCTACACTGGTGGTGGGAATGCAAGCTGGTGCAACCCCTCTGGAAAAGTGTATGGAGGTTCCTCAAACAGTTATAATTAGAGCTACCATTCGATCCAGCAATTGCACTCCTGGGTATTTACCCCAAAGATACAAATGTAGGGACCCGAAGCGGTACGTGCACCCCATTGTTTATAGCAGCAATATCCACAATAGCCAAACGGTGGAAAGAGCCAAGATGTCCATCGACAGATGAATGGATAAAGAAGAGGTGGTATATATATACACAATGGACTATTACGCAGCCATCAAAAGGAATGAGGTGTTGCCATGGACAACGACGTGGATGGAACTGGAGGGTCCGACGATTAGTGAAATAAGTCAATCAGAGAAAGACATGTATCATATGACCTCACTGATATGAGGGATTCCTAATCTCAGGAACAGAGTGAGGCTTGCCGGAGTGATCGGGGGGGGGGATGGGGTGGCTGGGTGATAGACTTTGGGGAGGGTATGAGCTACGGTGAGCGCTGTGAATTGTGTAAGACTGTTGAATCACAGATCTGTACTTCTGAAACAAATAACGCAACATATTTAAGAATAAAGGAAAACAAGGAGACAGCAGGAGAGGAAGAATGAAGGGGAGTTAGTGAGAGGGGGAGACGGACCAGGAGAGATGATGGATTCTGAAAAAAAATCCGAGGTTTCTAGAGGGGAGGTGGGTCGGTGGATTGGTTTGACTGGTGATGGTTATTAAAGAGGGCACATTCTGCATGGAGCACTGTGTGTTAGGAACAAACAATGAATCATGGGACAGTACACCAAAACAAATGATGTAGTACATGGTGATTAACAAAGCAATAAAAAACAAAGACTGTAATAAGAGATGAAGAAGGACACTATATCCTCCTTAAAGGGTCTATCCAACAAGAAGATCTCACAATTGTAAATATCTATGCCCCGAACATGGGAGCATCCAATTATATAAGGCAATTAAGAAGAAAAGCAAAGAAACACATTGACCACCATACAATCATAGTGGGGGACTTTAACACCCCCCTGACTGAAATGGCCAGATCATCTAAGCAAAAGATCAACAAGGAAATAAAGACTTTAAATGACACACTGGACCAAATGGACTTCACAGACATATTCAGAACGTTCCATCCCAATGCAACGGAATACACTTTCTTCTCTAGTGCCCATGGAACATTCTCCAGAATGGATCACATCCTAGGTCACAAATCAGGTCTCAACCGGTACCCAAAGATTGGGATCATTCCCTGCACATTTTCAGAACACAATGTTTTGAAACTAGAACTCAATCACAAGAGGAGAGTCGGAAAGAACTCAAATACATGGAGGCTAAAGAGCATCCTACGAAAGAATGAATGGGTCAACCAGGAAATTAAAGAAGAATTTAAAAAGTTCTTGGAAACCAATGAAAATGAAAACTCAACTGTCCAAAATCTTTGGGATACAGCCAAGGCAGTCCTGCGAGGAAAGTATATAGCAATACAAGCCTTTCTCAAGAAACAAGAAAGGTCTCAAATACACACCCAACCCTACACCTAAAGGAGCTGGAGAAAGAACGGCAAATAAAGCCTAAACCCAGCAGGAGAAGAGAAATCATGCAGTTCAGAGCAGAAATCAATGAAATAGAACCCAGAAGAACAGTAGAAGTGATCAACGGAACTAGGAGCTGGTACTTTGAAAGAATTCACAAGATTGATACACCCCTGTCCAGGCTGATCAAAAAGAAAAGAGAAATGACCCAAATCAACAAAATCATGAATGAAAGAGGAGAGATCACAAACAACACCAAAGAAATACAAACAATTATAAGAACGTAATCTGAGCAACCCTAGGGCAGCAAATTCCATAACCTGGAAGAAATGGGTGCATTCCTAGAGATGTGTCAACTAACAAAACTGACCCAGGAAGAAATAGAAAACATGAACAGTCCTATAACCACGAAGGCAATTGAAGTAGTCATCAAAAACCTCCCAAGAAACCAAAGCCCAGGGCCAGATGGTTTCCCAGGGGAATTCTATCAGACATTTAAAGAAGAATTAATACCTATTCTCCTGAAACTGTTCCAAACAATAGAAATGGAAGGAAAACTTCCAAACTCATTTATGAGGCCACCATTACCTTGATTCCAAAACCAGACAAAGATCCCATCAAAAAGGAGAATTAGAGCCCAATATCCTTGATGAACATCGATGCAAAAATTCTCACCAAAATACTAGCCAAGAGGACCCAACAGTACATGAAAAGGAGTATTCACCATGACCAAGTGGGATTTATCCCTGGGCTGCAAGGCTGGTTCAACATCCGCAAATCAGTCAACGTGATCAAATGCATTAACAAAAGAAAGAACGAGAATCATATGATCCTCCCAAGAGATGCAGAAAAAGCATTGGACAAAGTACAGCAACCTTTCTGGATCAAAACTCTTCAGAGTATAGGGACAGCGGGTACATACCTCAATATCATAAAAGCCATCTACGAAAACGCTACAGCGAATATCATTCTCAATGGGGAAAAGCTGAGATCTTTTCCCCCAAAGTCAGCAACGCGGCAGGGATAGCCACTCTCACCACTGCTATTCAACATAGTATTAGAAGTCCTAGCCACAGCAATCAGACAACAAAAAGTAATCCAAGGCATCCAAATCGGCAGAGAGGAAGTCAAACTCTCACTCTTGGCAGATGATATGATACTTTATGTGGAAAACCCAAAAGACTCCACCCCAAAACTGCTAGAACTCACACAGCAATTCCGTCAAGTAGCAGGCTATAAAATCAATGCACAGGAATCAGTGGCATTCCTATACACCAACAACAAGACAGAAGAGAGACAAATCAAGGAGTCGATCCCATTCACAACTGCACCCAAAACCAGAAGAGACCTAGGAATATATTCATCCCAAGAGGCAAAGGATCTGTACTCAGAAAACTACAAAATACGCAGGAAAGAAATTGAAGAAGACACAAAGAAACGGAAAAACGTTCCATGCTCATGGATTGGGAGAACCAACATTGTGAAGAGGTCAATGCTACCTAGAGCAATCTACACATGCAATGCAATCCCCATCAAAATACCATCCACTTTTTTCCACGAAATGGAACAAATAATCCTAAAATTTGAATGGAACCTGAAGAGACCCCGAGTAGCCAGAGGAATATTGAGAAAGAAAAGCAAAGCTGGCGGCATCACAATTCTGGACTTCCAGCTCTATGACAAAGCTGTCATCATCAAGACAGTATGGTACTGGCACAAAAACAGACACATGGATCCATGGAACAGAATCGAGAGCCCAGAAATGGACCCTCAACTCTATGGTCAACTTATCTTTGACAGAGCAGGAAGGAATGTCCAATGGCAAAAAGAGAGTCTCTTCAACAACTGGTGTTGGGAGAATTGGACAGCCCCATGCAGAAGAATGACACTGGACCATTTCCTGACACCACACACAGAAGTAGACGCCAAATGGTTGAAAGACCTCAATGTGAGACAGGAGTCCATCAAAATCCTAAAGGAGAACACAGGTAGCAAGCACTTCGACCTCAGCCGCAGCAACTTCTTCCTAGAAACATCACCAAAGGCACGGGAAGCCAGGGCAAAAATGAACTATTGGGATTTCATCAAGATAAAAAGCTTTGGCACAGCAAAAGAAACAGTCCACAAAACCAAAAGACAACCGACAGAATGGAAGAAATTATTTGCAAATGACATATCAGATAAAGGGCTACTATCCAATATGTATAAAAACTTATCAAACTCAACACCCAAAGAACAAATAATCCAATCAAGAAATAGGCAGAAGACATGAACAGACATTTTTCCAAAGAAGACATCCAAATGGCCCACAGGCACATGAAAAAGTGCTCAACACGGCTCGGCATCAGGGAAATCCAAATCAAAACCTCAATGAGATACCACCTCACACCCGTCAGAATGGCTCAAATGAACAAGTCAAGGAACGACAGAGGTTGGCGGGGATGTGGAGAAAGGGGAACCCTCCTACACTGGTGGTGGGAATGCAAGCTGGTGCAACCCCTCTGGAAAAGTGTATGTAGGTTCCTCAAACAGTTAAATTAGAGCTACCATTCGATCCAGCAATTGCACTCCTGGGTATTTACCCCAAAGATACAAATGTAGGGACCCGAAGCGGTACGTGCACCCCATTGTTTATAGCAGCAATATCCACAATAGCCAAACGGTGGAAAGAGCCAAGATGTCCATCGACAGATGAATGGATAAAGAAGAGGTGGTATATATATACACAATGGACTATTACGCAGCCATCAAAAGGAATGAGGTGTTGCCATGGACAACGACGTGGATGGAACTGGAGGGTCCGACGATTAGTGAAATAAGTCAATCAGAGAAAGACATGTATCATATGACCTCACTGATATGAGGGATTCTTAATCTCAGGAACAGAGTGAGGCTTGCTGGAGTGGTCGGGGGGGGGATGGGGTGGCTGGGTGATAGACTTTGGGGAGGGTATGAGCTACGGTGAGCGCTGTGAATTGTGTAAGACTGTTGAATCACAGATCTGTACTTCTGAAACAAAGAACGCAACATATTTTAAGAATAAAGGAAAACAAGGAGACAGCAGGAGAGGAAGAATGAAGGGGAGTTAGTGAGAGGGGGAGACGGACCAGGAGAGATGATGGATTCTGAAAAAAAATCCGAGGTTTCTAGAGGGGAGGTGGGTCGGTGGATTGGTTTGACTGGTGATGGTTATTAAAGAGGGCACATTCTGCATGGAGCACTGTGTGTTAGGAACAAACAATGAATCATGGGACAGTACACCAAAACAAATGATGTAGTACATGGTGATTAACAAAGCAATAAAAAACAAAGACTGTAATAAGAGATGAAGAAGGACACTATATCCTACTTAAAGGGTCTATCCAACAAGAAGATCTCACAATTGTAAATATCTATGCCCCGAACATGGGAGCATCCAATTATATAAGGCAATTAAGAAGAAAAGCAAAGAAACACATTGACCACCATACAATCATAGTGGGGGACTTTAACACCCCCCTGACTGAAATGGCCAGATCATCTAAGCAAAAGATCAACAAGGAAATAAAGACTTTAAATGACACACTGGACCAAATGGACTTCACAGACATATTCAGAACGTTCCATCCCAATGCAACGGAATACACATTCTTCTCTAGTGCCCATGGAACATTCTCCAGAATGGATCACATCCTAGGTCACAAATCAGGTCTCAACCGGTACCCAAAGATTGGGATCATTCCCTGCACATTTTCAGACCACAATGTTTTGAAACTAGAACTCAATCACAAGAGGAGAGTCGGAAAGAACTCAAATACATGGAGGCTAAAGAGCATCCTACGAAAGAATGAATGGGTCAACCAGGAAATTAAAGAAGAATTTAAAAAGTTCATGGAAACCAATGAAAATGAAAACTCAACTGTCCAAAATCTTTGGGATACAGCCAAGGCAGTCCTGCGAGGAAAGTATATAGCAATACAAGCCTTTCTCAAGAAACAAGAAAGGTCTCAAATACACACCCAACCCTACACCTAAAGGAGCTGGAGAAAGAACGACAAATAAAGCCTAAACCCAGCAGGAGAAGAGAAATCATGCAGTTCAGAGCAGAAATCAATGAAATAGAACCCAGAAGAACAGTAGAAGTGATCAACGGAACTAGGAGCTGGTACTTTGAAAGAATTCACAAGATTGATACACCCCTGTCCAGGCTGATCAAAAAGAAAAGAGAAATGACCCAAATCAACAAAATCATGAATGAAAGAGGAGAGATCACAAACAACACCAAAGAAATACAAACAATTATAAGAACGTAATCTGAGCAACCCTAGGGCAGCAAATTCCATAACCTGGAAGAAATGGGTGCATTCCTAGAGATGTGTCAACTAACAAAACTGACCCAGGAAGAAATAGAAAACATGAACAATCCTATAACCACGAAGGCAATTGAAGTAGTCATCAAAAACCTCCCAAGAAACCAAAGCCCAGGGCCAGATGGTTTCCCAGGGGAATTCTATCAGACATTTAAAGAAGAATTAATACCTATTCTCCTGAAACTGTTCCAAACAATAGAAATGGAAGGAAAACTTCCAAACTCATTTATGAGGCCACCATTACCTTGATTCCAAAACCAGACAAAGATCCCATCAAAAAGGAGAATTAGAGCCCAATATCCTTGATGAACATCGATGCAAAAATTCTCACCAAAATACTAGCCAAGAGGACCCAACAGTACATGAAAAGGAGTATTCACCATGACCAAGTGGGATTTATCCCTGGGCTGCAAGGCTGGTTCAACATCCGCAAATCAGTCAACGTGATCAAATACATTAACAAAAGAAAGAACGAGAATCATATGATCCTCCCAAGAGATGCAGAAAAAGCATTGGACAAAGTACAGCAACCTTTCTGGATCAAAACTCTTCAGAGTATAGGGACAGCGGGTACATACCTCAATATCATAAAAGCCATCTACGAAAACGCTACAGCGAATATCATTCTCAATGGGGAAAAGCTGAGATCTTTTCCCCCAAAGTCAGCAACGCGGCAGGGATAGCCACTCTCACCACTGCTATTCAACATAGTATTAGAAGTCCTAGCCACAGCAATCAGACAACAAAAAGTAATCCAAGGCATCCAAATCGGCAGAGAGGAAGTCAAACTCTCACTCTTGGCAGATGATATGATACTTTATGTGGAAAACCCAAAAGACTCCACCCCAAAACTGCTAGAACTCACACAGCAATTCCGTCAAGTAGCAGGCTATAAAATCAATGCACAGGAATCAGTGGCATTCCTATACAACAACAACAAGACAGAAGAGAGACAAATCAAGGAGTCGATCCCATTCACAACTGCACCCAAAACCAGAAGAGACCTAGCAATATATTGAACCCAAGAGGCAAGGGATCTGTACTCAGAAAACTACAAAATACGAAGGAAAGAAATTGAAGAAGACACAAAGAAACGGAAAAACGTTCCATGCTCATGGATTGGGAGAACCAACATTGTGAAGAGGTCAATGCTACCTAGAGCAATCTACACATGCAATGCAATCCCCATCAAAATACCATCCACTTTTTTCCACGAAATGGAACAAATAATCCTAAAATTTGAATGGAACCTGAAGAGACCCCGAGTAGCCAGAGGAATATTGAGAAAGAAAAGCAAAGCTGGCGGCATCACAATTCTGGACTTCCAGCTCTATGACAAAGCTGTCATCATCAAGACAGTATGGTACTGGCACAAAAACAGACACATGGATCCATGGAACAGAATCGAGAGCCCAGAAATGGACCCTCAACTCTATGGTCAACTTATCTTTGACAGAGCAGGAAGGAATGTCCAATGGCAAAAAGAGAGTCTCTTCAACAACTGGTGTTGGGAGAATTGGACAGCCCCATGCAGAAGAATGACACTGGACCATTTCCTGACACCACACACAGAAGTAGACGCCAAATGGTTGAAAGACCTCAATGTGAGACAGGAGTCCATCAAAATCCTAAAGGAGAACACAGGTAGCAAGCTCTTCGACCTCAGCCGCAGCAACTTCTTCCTAGAAACATCACCAAAGGCACGGGAAGCCAGGGCAAAAATGAACTATTGGGATTTCATCAAGATAAAAAGCTTTGGCACAGCAAAAGAAACAGTCCACAAAACCAAAAGACAACCGACAGAATGGGAGAAATTATTTGCAAATGACATATCAGATAAAGGGCTACTATCCAATATGTATAAAAACTTATCAAACTCAACACCCAAAGAACAAATAATCCAATCAAGAAATAGGCAGAAGACATGAACAGACATTTTTCCAAAGAAGACATCCAAATGGCCCACAGGCACATGAAAAACTGCTCAACACGGCTCGGCATCAGGGAAATCCAAATCAAAACCTCAATGAGATACCACCTCACACCCGTCAGAATGGCTCAAATGAACAAGTCAAGGAACGACAGAGGTTGGCGGGGATGTGGAGAAAGGGGAACCCTCCTACACTGGTGGTGGGAATGCAAGCTGGTGCAACCCCTCTGGAAAAGTGTATGTAGGTTCCTCAAACAGTTAAATTAGAGCTACCATTCGATCCAGCAATTGCACTCCTGGGTATTTACCCCAAAGATACAAATGTAGGGACCCGAAGCGGTACGTGCACCCCATTGTTTATAGCAGCAATATCCACAATAGCCAAACGGTGGAAAGAGCCAAGATGTCCATCGACAGATGAATGGATAAAGAAGAGGTGGTATATATATACACAATGGACTATTACGCAGCCATCAAAAGGAATGAGGTGTTGCCATGGACAACGACGTGGATGGAACTGGAGGGTCCGACGATTAGTGAAATAAGTCAATCAGAGAAAGACATGTATCATATGACCTCACTGATATGAGGGATTCTTAATCTCAGGAACAGAGTGAGGCTTGCTGGAGTGGTCGGGGGGGGGGATGGGGTGGCTGGGTGATAGACTTTGGGGAGGGTATGAGCTACGGTGAGCGCTGTGAATTGTGTAAGACTGTTGAATCACAGATCTGTACTTCTGAAACAAATAACGCAACATATTTTAAGAATAAAGGAAAACAAGGAGACAGCAGGAGAGGAAGAATGAAGGGGAGTTAGTGAGAGGGGGAGACGGACCAGGAGAGATGATGGATTCTGAAAAAAAATCCGAGGTTTCTAGAGGGGAGGTGGGTCGGTGGATTGGTTTGACTGGTGATGGTTATTAAAGAGGGCACATTCTGCATGGAGCACTGTGTGTTAGGAACAAACAATGAATCATGGGACAGTACACCAAAACAAATGATGTAGTACATGGTGATTAACAAAGCAATAAAAAACAAAGACTGTAATAAGAGATGAAGAAGGACACTATATCCTCCTTAAAGGGTCTATCCAACAAGAAGATCTCACAATTGTAAATATCTATGCCCCGAACATGGGAGCATCCAATTATATAAGGCAATTAAGAAGAAAAGCAAAGAAACACATTGACCACCATACAATCATAGTGGGGGACTTTAACACCCCCCTGACTGAAATGGCCAGATCATCTAAGCAAAAGATCAACAAGGAAATAAAGACTTTAAATGACACACTGGACCAAATGGACTTCACAGACATATTCAGAACGTTCCATCCCAATGCAACGGAATACACTTTCTTCTCTAGTGCCCATGGAACATTCTCCAGAATGGATCACATCCTAGGTCACAAATCAGGTCTCAACCGGTACCCAAAGATTGGGATCATTCCCTGCACATTTTCAGACCACAATGTTTTGAAACTAGAACTCAATCACAAGAGGAGAGTCGGAAAGAACTCAAATACATGGAGGCTAAAGAGCATCCTACGAAAGAATGAATGGGTCAACCAGGAAATTAAAGAAGAATTTAAAAAGTTCTTGGAAACCAATGAAAATGAAAACTCAACTGTCCAAAATCTTTGGGATACAGCCAAGGCAGTCCTGCGAGGAAAGTATATAGCAATACAAGCCTTTCTCAAGAAACAAGAAAGGTCTCAAATACACACCCAACCCTACACCTAAAGGAGCTGGAGAAAGAACGGCAAATAAAGCCTAAACCCAGCAGGAGAAGAGAAATCATGCAGTTCAGAGCAGAAATCAATGAAATAGAACCCAGAAGAACAGTAGAAGTGATCAACGGAACTAGGAGCTGGTACTTTGAAAGAATTCACAAGATTGATACACCCCTGTCCAGGCTGATCAAAAAGAAAAGAGAAATGACCCAAATCAACAAAATCATGAATGAAAGAGGAGAGATCACAAACAACACCAAAGAAATACAAACAATTATAAGAACGTAATCTGAGCAACCCTAGGGCAGCAAATTCCATAACCTGGAAGAAATGGGTGCATTCCTAGAGATGTGTCACCTAACAAAACTGACCCAGGAAGAAATAGAAAACATGAACATTCCTATAACCACGAAGGCAATTGAAGTAGTCATCAAAAACCTCCCAAGAAACCAAAGCCCAGGGCCAGATGGTTTCCCAGGGGAATTCTATCAGACATTTAAAGAAGAATTAATACCTATTCTCCTGAAACTGTTCCAAACAATAGAAATGGAAGGAAAACTTCCAAACTCATTTATGAGGCCACCATTACCTTGATTCCAAAACCAGACAAAGATCCCATCAAAAAGGAGAATTAGAGACCAATATCCTTGATGAACATCGATGCAAAAATTCTCACCAAAATACTAGCCAAGAGGACCCAACAGTACATGAAAAGGAGTATTCACCATGACCAAGTGGGATTTATCCCTGGGCTGCAAGGCTGGTTCAACATCCGCAAATCAGTCAACGTGATCAAATACATTAACAAAAGAAAGAACGAGAATCATATGATCCTCCCAAGAGATGCAGAAAAAGCATTGGACAAAGTACAGCAACCTTTCTGGATCAAAACTCTTCAGAGTATAGGGACAGCGGGTACATACCTCAATATCATAAAAGCCATCTACGAAAACGCTACAGCGAATATCATTCTCAATGGGGAAAAGCTGAGATCTTTTCCCCCAAAGTCAGCAACGCGGCAGGGATAGCCACTCTCACCACTGCTATTCAACATAGTATTAGAAGTCCTAGCCACAGCAATCAGACAACAAAAAGTAATCCAAGGCATCCAAATCGGCAGAGAGGAAGTCAAACTCTCACTCTTGGCAGATGATATGATACTTTATGTGGAAAACCCAAAAGACTCCACCCCAAAACTGCTAGAACTCACACAGCAATTCCGTCAAGTAGCAGGCTATAAAATCAATGCACAGGAATCAGTGGCATTCCTATACACCAACAACAAGACAGAAGAGAGACAAATCAAGGAGTCGATCCCATTCACAACTGCACCCAAAACCAGAAGAGACCTAGCAATATATTCATCCCAAGAGGCAAGGGATCTGTACTCAGAAAACTACAAAATACGCAGGAAAGAAATTGAAGAAGACACAAAGAAACGGAAAAACGTTCCATGCTCATGGATTGGGAGAACCAACATTGTGAAGAGGTCAATGCTACCTAGAGCAATCTGCACATGCAATGCAATCCCCATCAAAATACCATCCACTTTTTTCCACGAAATGGAACAAATAATCCTAAAATTTGAATGGAACCTGAAGAGACCCCGAGTAGCCAGAGGAATATTGAGAAAGAAAAGCAAAGCTGGCGGCATCACAATTCTGGACTTCCAGCTCTATGACAAAGCTGTCATCATCAAGACAGTATGGTACTGGCACAAAAACAGACACATGGATCCATGGAACAGAATCGAGAGCCCAGAAATGGACCCTCAACTCTATGGTCAACTTATCTTTGACAGAGCAGGAAGGAATGTCCAATGGCAAAAAGAGAGTCTCTTCAACAACTGGTGTTGGGAGAATTGGACAGCCCCATGCAGAAGAATGACACTGGACCATTTCCTGACACCACACACAGAAGTAGACGCCAAATGGTTGAAAGACCTCAATGTGAGACAGGAGTCCATCAAAATCCTAAAGGAGAACACAGGTAGCAAGCTCTTCGACCTCAGCCGCAGCAACTTCTTCCTAGAAACATCACCAAAGGCACGGGAAGCCAGGGCAAAAATGAACTATTGGGATTTCATCAAGATAAAAAGCTTTGGCACAGCAAAAGAAACAGTCCACAAAACCAAAAGACAACCGACAGAATGGGAGAAATTATTTGCAAATGACATATCAGATAAAGGGCTACTATCCAATATGTATAAAAACTTATCAAACTCAACACCCAAAGAACAAATAATCCAATCAAGAAATAGGCAGAAGACATGAACAGACATTTTTCCAAAGAAGACATCCAAATGGCCCACAGGCACATGAAAAAGTGCTCAACACGGCTCGGCATCAGGGAAATCCAAATCAAAACCTCAATGAGATACCACCTCACACCCGTCAGAATGGCTCAAATGAACAAGTCAGGGAACGACAGAGGTTGGCGGGGATGTGGAGAAAGGGGAACCCTCCTACACTGGTGGTGGGAATGCAAGCTGGTGCAACCCCTCTGGAAAAGTGTATGGAGTTTCCTCAAACAGTTATAATTAGAGCTACCATTCGATCCAGCAATTGCACTCCTGGGTATTTACCCCAAAGATACAAATGTAGGGACCCGAAGCGGTACGTGCACCCCATTGTTTATAGCAGCAATATCCACAATAGCCAAACGGTGGAAAGAGCCAAGATGTCCATCGACAGATGAATGGATAAAGAAGAGGTGGTATATATATACACAATGGACTATTACGCAGCCATCAAAAGGAATGAGGTGTTGCCATGGACAACGACGTGGATGGAACTGGAGGGTCCGACGATTAGTGAAATAAGTCAATCAGAGAAAGACATGTATCATATGACCTCACTGATATGAGGGATTCTTAATCTCAGGAACAGAGTGAGGCTTGCTGGAGTGGTCGGGGGGGGGATGGGGTGGCTGGGTGATAGACTTTGGGGAGGGTATGAGCTACGGTGAGCGCTGTGAATTGTGTAAGACTGTTGAATCACAGATCTGTACTTCTGAAACAAAGAACGCAACATATTTTAAGAATAAAGGAAAACAAGGAGACAGCAGGAGAGGAAGAATGAAGGGGAGTTAGTGAGAGGGGGAGACGGACCAGGAGAGATGATGGATTCTGAAAAAAAATCCGAGGTTTCTAGAGGGGAGGTGGGTCGGTGGATTGGTTTGACTGGTGATGGTTATTAAAGAGGGCACATTCTGCATGGAGCACTGTGTGTTAGGAACAAACAATGAATCATGGGACAGTACACCAAAACAAATGATGTAGTACATGGTGATTAACAAAGCAATAAAAAACAAAGACTGTAATAAGAGATGAAGAAGGACACTATATCCTACTTAAAGGGTCTATCCAACAAGAAGATCTCACAATTGTAAATATCTATGCCCCGAACATGGGAGCATCCAATTATATAAGGCAATTAAGAAGAAAAGCAAAGAAACACATTGACCACCATACAATCATAGTGGGGGACTTTAACACCCCCCTGACTGAAATGGCCAGATCATCTAAGCAAAAGATCAACAAGGAAATAAAGACTTTAAATGACACACTGGACCAAATGGACTTCACAGACATATTCAGAACGTTCCATCCCAATGCAACGGAATACACATTCTTCTCTAGTGCCCATGGAACATTCTCCAGAATGGATCACATCCTAGGTCACAAATCAGGTCTCAACCGGTACCCAAAGATTGGGATCATTCCCTGCACATTTTCAGACCACAATGTTTTGAAACTAGAACTCAATCACAAGAGGAGAGTCGGAAAGAACTCAAATACATGGAGGCTAAAGAGCATCCTACGAAAGAATGAATGGGTCAACCAGGAAATTAAAGAAGAATTTAAAAAGTTCATGGAAACCAATGAAAATGAAAACTCAACTGTCCAAAATCTTTGGGATACAGCCAAGGCAGTCCTGCGAGGAAAGTATATAGCAATACAAGCCTTTCTCAAGAAACAAGAAAGGTCTCAAATACACACCCAACCCTACACCTAAAGGAGCTGGAGAAAGAACGGCAAATAAAGCCTAAACCCAGCAGGAGAAGAGAAATCATGCAGTTCAGAGCAGAAATCAATGAAATAGAACCCAGAAGAACAGTAGAAGTGATCAACGGAACTAGGAGCTGGTACTTTGAAAGAATTCACAAGATTGATACACCCCTGTCCAGGCTGATCAAAAAGAAAAGAGAAATGACCCAAATCAACAACATCATGAATGAAAGAGGAGAGATCACAAACAACACCAAAGAAATACAAACAATTATAAGAACGTAATCTGAGCAACCCTAGGGCAGCAAATTCCATAACCTGGAAGAAATGGGTGCATTCCTAGAGATGTGTCACCTAACAAAACTGACCCAGGAAGAAATAGAAAACATGAACAGTCCTATAACCACGAAGGCAATTGAAGTAGTCATCAAAAACCTCCCAAGAAACCAAAGCCCAGGGCCAGATGGTTTCCCAGGGGAATTCTATCAGACATTTAAAGAAGAATTAATACCTATTCTCCTGAAACTGTTCCAAACAATAGAAATGGAAGGAAAACTTCCAAACTCATTTATGAGGCCACCATTACCTTGATTCCAAAACCAGACAAAGATCCCATCAAAAAGGAGAATTAGAGCCCAATATCCTTGATGAACATCGATGCAAAAATTCTCACCAAAATACTAGCCAAGAGGACCCAACAGTACATGAAAAGGAGTATTCACCATGACCAAGTGGGATTTATCCCTGGGCTGCAAGGCTGGTTCAACATCCGCAAATCAGTCAACGTGATCAAATACATTAACAAAAGAAAGAACGAGAATCATATGATCCTCCCAAGAGATGCAGAAAAAGCATTGGACAAAGTACAGCAAACTTTCTGGATCAAAACTCTTCAGAGTATAGGGACAGCGGGTACATACCTCAATATCATAAAAGCCATCTACGAAAACGCTACAGCGAATATCATTCTCAATGGGGAAAAGCTGAGATCTTTTCCCCCAAAGTCAGCAACGCGGCAGGGATAGCCACTCTCACCACTGCTATTCAACATAGTATTAGAAGTCCTAGCCACAGCAATCAGACAACAAAAAGTAATCCAAGGCATCCAAATCGGCAGAGAGGAAGTCAAACTCTCACTCTTGGCAGATGATATGATACTTTATGTGGAAAACCCAAAAGACTCCACCCCAAAACTGCTAGAACTCACACAGCAATTCCGTCAAGTAGCAGGCTATAAAATCAATGCACAGGAATCAGTGGCATTCCTATACAACAACAACAAGACAGAAGAGAGACAAATCAAGGAGTCGATCCCATTCACAACTGCACCCAAAACCAGAAGAGACCTAGCAATATATTGAACCCAAGAGGCAAGGGATCTGTACTCAGAAAACTACAAAATACGAAGGAAAGAAATTGAAGAAGACACAAAGAAACGGAAAAACGTTCCATGCTCATGGATTGGGAGAACCAACACTGTGAAGAGGTCAATGCTACCTAGAGCAATCTACCCATGCAATGCAATCCCCATCAAAATACCATCCACTTTTTTCCACGAAATGGAACAAATAATCCTAAAATTTGAATGGAACCTGAAGAGACCCCGAGTAGCCAGAGGAATATTGAGAAAGAAAAGCAAAGCTGGCGGCATCACAATTCTGGACTTCCAGCTCTATGACAAAGCTGTCATCATCAAGACAGTATGGTACTGGCACAAAAACAGACACATGGATCCATGGAACAGAATCGAGAGCCCAGAAATGGACCCTCAACTCTATGGTCAACTTATCTTTGACAGAGCAGGAAGGAATGTCCAATGGCAAAAAGAGAGTCTCTTCAACAACTGGTGTTGGGAGAATTGGACAGCCCCATGCAGAAGAATGACACTGGACCATTTCCTGACACCACACAGAGAAGTAGACGCCAAATGGTTGAAAGACCTCAATGTGAGACAGGAGTCCATCAAAATCCTAAAGGAGAACACAGGTAGCAAGCTCTTCGACCTCAGCCGCAGCAACTTCTTCCTAGAAACATCACCAAAGGCACGGGAAGCCAGGGCAAAAATGAACTATTGGGATTTCATCAAGATAAAAAGCTTTGGCACAGCAAAAGAAACAGTCCACAAAACCAAAAGACAACCGACAGAATGGGAGAAATTATTTGCAAATGACATATCAGATAAAGGGCTACTATCCAATATGTATAAAAACTTATCAAACTCAACACCCAAAGAACAAATAATCCAATCAAGAAATAGGCAGAAGACATGAACAGACATTTTTCCAAAGAAGACATCCAAATGGCCCACAGGCACATGAAAAAGTGCTCAACACGGCTCGGCATCAGGGAAATCCAAATCAAAACCTCAATGAGATACCACCTCACACCCGTCAGAATGGCTCAAATGAACAAGTCAGGGAACGACAGAGGTTGGCGGGGATGTGGAGAAAGGGGAACCCTCCTACACTGGTGGTGGGAATGCAAGCTGGTGCAACCCCTCTGGAAAAGTGTATGGAGTTTCCTCAAACAGTTATAATTAGAGCTACCATTCGATCCAGCAATTGCACTCCTGGGTATTTACCCCAAAGATACAAATGTAGGGACCCGAAGCGGTACGTGCACCCCATTGTTTATAGCAGCAATATCCACAATAGCCAAACGGTGGAAAGAGCCAAGATGTCCATCGACAGATGAATGGATAAAGAAGAGGTGGTATATATATACACAATGGACTATTACGCAGCCATCAAAAGGAATGAGGTGTTGCCATGGACAACGACGTGGATGGAACTGGAGGGTCCGACGATTAGTGAAATAAGTCAATCAGAGAAAGACATCTATCATATGACCTCACTGATATGAGGGATTCTTAATCTCAGGAACAGAGTGAGGCTTGCTGGAGTGGTCGGGGGGGGGGATGGGGTGGCTGGGTGATAGACTTTGGGGAGGGTATGAGCTACGGTGAGCGCTGTGAATTGTGTAAGACTGTTGAATCACAGATCTGTACTTCTGAAACAAAGAACGCAACATATTTTAAGAATAAAGGAAAACAAGGAGACAGCAGGAGAGGAAGAATGAAGGGGAGTTAGTGAGAGGGGGAGACGGACCAGGAGAGATGATGGATTCTGAAAAAAAATCCGAGGTTTCTAGAGGGGAGGTGGGTCGGTGGATTGGTTTGACTGGTGATGGTTATTAAAGAGGGCACATTCTGCATGGAGCACTGTGTGTTAGGAACAAACAATGAATCATGGGACAGTACACCAAAACAAATGATGTAGTACATGGTGATTAACAAAGCAATAAAAAACAAAGACTGTAATAAGAGATGAAGAAGGACACTATATCCTACTTAAAGGGTCTATCCAACAAGAAGATCTCACAATTGTAAATATCTATGCTCCGAACATGGGAGCATCCAATTATATAAGGCAATTAAGAAGAAAAGCAAAGAAACACATTGACCACCATACAATCATAGTGGGGGACTTTAACACCCCCCTGACTGAAATGGCCAGATCATCTAAGCAAAAGATCAACAAGGAAATAAAGACTTTAAATGACACACTGGACCAAATGGACTTCACAGACATATTCAGAACGTTCCATCCCAATGCAACGGAATACACATTCTTCTCTAGTGCCCATGGAACATTCTCCAGAATGGATCACATCCTAGGTCACAAATCAGGTCTCAACCGGTACCCAAAGATTGGGATCATTCCCTGCACATTTTCAGACCACAATGTTTTGAAACTAGAACTCAATCACAAGAGGAGAGTCGGAAAGAACTCAAATACATGGAGGCTAAAGAGCATCCTACGAAAGAATGAATGGGTCAACCAGGAAATTAAAGAAGAATTTAAAAAGTTCATGGAAACCAATGAAAATGAAAACTCAACTGTCCAAAATCTTTGGGATACAGCCAAGGCAGTCCTGCGAGGAAAGTATATAGCAATACAAGCCTTTCTCAAGAAACAAGAAAGGTCTCAAATACACACCCAACCCTACACCTAAAGGAGCTGGAGAAAGAACGGCAAATAAAGCCTAAACCCAGCAGGAGAAGAGAAATCATGCAGTTCAGAGCAGAAATCAATGAAATAGAACCCAGAAGAACAGTAGAAGTGATCAACGGAACTAGGAGCTGGTACTTTGAAAGAATTCACAAGATTGATACACCCCTGTCCAGGCTGATCAAAAAGAAAAGAGAAATGACCCAAATCAACAACATCATGAATGAAAGAGGAGAGATCACAAACAACACCAAAGAAATACAAACAATTATAAGAACGTAATCTGAGCAACCCTAGGGCAGCAAATTCCATAACCTGGAAGAAATGGGTGCATTCCTAGAGATGTGTCACCTAACAAAACTGACCCAGGAAGAAATAGAAAACATGAACAGTCCTATAACCACGAAGGCAATTGAAGTAGTCATCAAAAACCTCCCAAGAAACCAAAGCCCAGGGCCAGATGGTTTCCCAGGGGAATTCTATCAGACATTTAAAGAAGAATTAATACCTATTCTCCTGAAACTGTTCCAAACAATAGAAATGGAAGGAAAACTTCCAAACTCATTTATGAGGCCACCATTACCTTGATTCCAAAACCAGACAAAGATCCCATCAAAAAGGAGAATTAGAGCCCAATATCCTTGATGAACATCGATGCAAAAATTCTCACCAAAATACTAGCCAAGAGGACCCAACAGTACATGAAAAGGAGTATTCACCATGACCAAGTGGGATTTATCCCTGGGCTGCAAGGCTGGTTCAACATCCGCAAATCAGTCAACGTGATCAAATACATTAACAAAAGAAAGAACGAGAATCATATGATCCTCCCAAGAGATGCAGAAAAAGCATTGGACAAAGTACAGCAAACTTTCTGGATCAAAACTCTTCAGAGTATAGGGACAGCGGGTACATACCTCAATATCATAAAAGCCATCTACGAAAACGCTACAGCGAATATCATTCTCAATGGGGAAAAGCTGAGATCTTTTCCCCCAAAGTCAGCAACGCGGCAGGGATAGCCACTCTCACCACTGCTATTCAACATAGTATTAGAAGTCCTAGCCACAGCAATCAGACAACAAAAAGTAATCCAAGGCATCCAAATCGGCAGAGAGGAAGTCAAACTCTCACTCTTGGCAGATGATATGATACTTTATGTGGAAAACCCAAAAGACTCCACCCCAAAACTGCTAGAACTCACACAGCAATTCCGTCAAGTAGCAGGCTATAAAATCAATGCACAGGAATCAGTGGCATTCCTATACAACAACAACAAGACAGAAGAGAGACAAATCAAGGAGTCGATCCCATTCACAACTGCACCCAAAACCAGAAGAGACCTAGCAATATATTGAACCCAAGAGGCAAGGGATCTGTACTCAGAAAACTACAAAATACGAAGGAAAGAAATTGAAGAAGACACAAAGAAACGGAAAAACGTTCCATGCTCATGGATTGGGAGAACCAACACTGTGAAGAGGTCAATGCTACCTAGAGCAATCTACCCATGCAATGCAATCCCCATCAAAATACCATCCACTTTTTTCCACGAAATGGAACAAATAATCCTAAAATTTGAATGGAACCTGAAGAGACCCCGAGTAGCCAGAGGAATATTGAGAAAGAAAAGCAAAGCTGGCGGCATCACAATTCTGGACTTCCAGCTCTATGACAAAGCTGTCATCATCAAGACAGTATGGTACTGGCACAAAAACAGACACATGGATCCATGGAACAGAATCGAGAGCCCAGAAATGGACCCTCAACTCTATGGTCAACTTATCTTTGACAGAGCAGGAAGGAATGTCCAATGGCAAAAAGAGAGTCTCTTCAACAACTGGTGTTGGGAGAATTGGACAGCCCCATGCAGAAGAATGACACTGGACCATTTCCTGACACCACACAGAGAAGTAGACGCCAAATGGTTGAAAGACCTCAATGTGAGACAGGAGTCCATCAAAATCCTAAAGGAGAACACAGGTAGCAAGCTCTTCGACCTCAGCCGCAGCAACTTCTTCCTAGAAACATCACCAAAGGCACGGGAAGCCAGGGCAAAAATGAACTATTGGGATTTCATCAAGATAAAAAGCTTTGGCACAGCAAAAGAAACAGTCCACAAAACCAAAAGACAACCGACAGAATGGGAGAAATTATTTGCAAATGACATATCAGATAAAGGGCTACTATCCAATATGTATAAAAACTTATCAAACTCAACACCCAAAGAACAAATAATCCAATCAAGAAATAGGCAGAAGACATGAACAGACATTTTTCCAAAGAAGACATCCAAATGGCCCACAGGCACATGAAAAAGTGCTCAACACGGCTCGGCATCAGGGAAATCCAAATCAAAACCTCAATGAGATACCACCTCACACCCGTCAGAATGGCTCAAATGAACAAGTCAGGGAACGACAGAGGTTGGCGGGGATGTGGAGAAAGGGGAACCCTCCTACACTGGTGGTGGGAATGCAAGCTGGTGCAACCCCTCTGGAAAAGTGTATGGAGTTTCCTCAAACAGTTATAATTAGAGCTACCATTCGATCCAGCAATTGCACTCCTGGGTATTTACCCCAAAGATACAAATGTAGGGACCCGAAGCGGTACGTGCACCCCATTGTTTATAGCAGCAATATCCACAATAGCCAAACGGTGGAAAGAGCCAAGATGTCCATCGACAGATGAATGGATAAAGAAGAGGTGGTATATATATACACAATGGACTATTACGCAGCCATCAAAAGGAATGAGGTGTTGCCATGGACAACGACGTGGATGGAACTGGAGGGTCCGACGATTAGTGAAATAAGTCAATCAGAGAAAGACATCTATCATATGACCTCACTGATATGAGGGATTCTTAATCTCAGGAACAGAGTGAGGCTTGCTGGAGTGGTCGGGGGGGGGGATGGGGTGGCTGGGTGATAGACTTTGGGGAGGGTATGAGCTACGGTGAGCGCTGTGAATTGTGTAAGACTGTTGAATCACAGATCTGTACTTCTGAAACAAAGAACGCAACATATTTTAAGAATAAAGGAAAACAAGGAGACAGCAGGAGAGGAAGAATGAAGGGGAGTTAGTGAGAGGGGGAGACGGACCAGGAGAGATGATGGATTCTGAAAAAAAATCCGAGGTTTCTAGAGGGGAGGTGGGTCGGTGGATTGGTTTGACTGGTGATGGTTATTAAAGAGGGCACATTCTGCATGGAGCACTGTGTGTTAGGAACAAACAATGAATCATGGGACAGTACACCAAAACAAATGATGTAGTACATGGTGATTAACAAAGCAATAAAAAACAAAGACTGTAATAAGAGATGAAGAAGGACACTATATCCTACTTAAAGGGTCTATCCAACAAGAAGATCTCACAATTGTAAATATCTATGCCCCGAACATGGGAGCATCCAATTATATAAGGCAATTAAGAAGAAAAGCAAAGAAACACATTGACCACCATACAATCATAGTGGGGGACTTTAACACCCCCCT
The DNA here is from genome assembly GCF_037043125.1 of Eumetopias jubatus. Lineage (NCBI taxonomy): Eukaryota > Metazoa > Chordata > Mammalia > Carnivora > Otariidae > Eumetopias > Eumetopias jubatus. The sequence continues at coordinate 3,333,393 of NW_028274825.1, forward strand.
GACTGAAATGGCCAGATCATCTAAGCAAAAGATCAACAAGGAAATAAAGACTTTAAATGACACACTGGACCAAATGGACTTCACAGACATATTCAGAACGTTCCATCCCAATGCAACGGAATACACATTCTTCTCTAGTGCCCATGGAACATTCTCCAGAATGGATCACATCCTAGGTCACAAATCAGGTCTCAACCGGTACCCAAAGATTGGGATCATTCCCTGCACATTTTCAGACCACAATGTTTTGAAACTAGAACTCAATCACAAGAGGAGAGTCGGAAAGAACTCAAATACATGGAGGCTAAAGAGCATCCTACGAAAGAATGAATGGGTCAACCAGGAAATTAAAGAAGAATTTAAAAAGTTCATGGAAACCAATGAAAATGAAAACTCAACTGTCCAAAATCTTTGGGATACAGCCAAGGCAGTCCTGCGAGGAAAGTATATAGCAATACAAGCCTTTCTCAAGAAACAAGAAAGGTCTCAAATACACACCCAACCCTACACCTAAAGGAGCTGGAGAAAGAACGGCAAATAAAGCCTAAACCCAGCAGGAGAAGAGAAATCATGCAGTTCAGAGCAGAAATCAATGAAATAGAACCCAGAAGAACAGTAGAAGTGATCAACGGAACTAGGAGCTGGTACTTTGAAAGAATTCACAAGATTGATACACCCCTGTCCAGGCTGATCAAAAAGAAAAGAGAAATGACCCAAATCAACAACATCATGAATGAAAGAGGAGAGATCACAAACAACACCAAAGAAATACAAACAATTATAAGAACGTAATCTGAGCAACCCTAGGGCAGCAAATTCCATAACCTGGAAGAAATGGGTGCATTCCTAGAGATGTGTCACCTAACAAAACTGACCCAGGAAGAAATAGAAAACATGAACAGTCCTATAACCACGAAGGCAATTGAAGTAGTCATCAAAAACCTCCCAAGAAACCAAAGCCCAGGGCCAGATGGTTTCCCAGGGGAATTCTATCAGACATTTAAAGAAGAATTAATACCTATTCTCCTGAAACTGTTCCAAACAATAGAAATGGAAGGAAAACTTCCAAACTCATTTATGAGGCCACCATTACCTTGATTCCAAAACCAGACAAAGATCCCATCAAAAAGGAGAATTAGAGCCCAATATCCTTGATGAACATCGATGCAAAAATTCTCACCAAAATACTAGCCAAGAGGACCCAACAGTACATGAAAAGGAGTATTCACCATGACCAAGTGGGATTTATCCCTGGGCTGCAAGGCTGGTTCAACATCCGCAAATCAGTCAACGTGATCAAATACATTAACAAAAGAAAGAACGAGAATCATATGATCCTCCCAAGAGATGCAGAAAAAGCATTGGACAAAGTACAGCAAACTTTCTGGATCAAAACTCTTCAGAGTATAGGGACAGCGGGTACATACCTCAATATCATAAAAGCCATCTACGAAAACGCTACAGCGAATATCATTCTCAATGGGGAAAAGCTGAGATCTTTTCCCCCAAAGTCAGCAACGCGGCAGGGATAGCCACTCTCACCACTGCTATTCAACATAGTATTAGAAGTCCTAGCCACAGCAATCAGACAACAAAAAGTAATCCAAGGCATCCAAATCGGCAGAGAGGAAGTCAAACTCTCACTCTTGGCAGATGATATGATACTTTATGTGGAAAACCCAAAAGACTCCACCCCAAAACTGCTAGAACTCACACAGCAATTCCGTCAAGTAGCAGGCTATAAAATCAATGCACAGGAATCAGTGGCATTCCTATACAACAACAACAAGACAGAAGAGAGACAAATCAAGGAGTCGATCCCATTCACAACTGCACCCAAAACCAGAAGAGACCTAGCAATATATTGAACCCAAGAGGCAAGGGATCTGTACTCAGAAAACTACAAAATACGAAGGAAAGAAATTGAAGAAGACACAAAGAAACGGAAAAACGTTCCATGCTCATGGATTGGGAGAACCAACACTGTGAAGAGGTCAATGCTACCTAGAGCAATCTACCCATGCAATGCAATCCCCATCAAAATACCATCCACTTTTTTCCACGAAATGGAACAAATAATCCTAAAATTTGAATGGAACCTGAAGAGACCCCGAGTAGCCAGAGGAATATTGAGAAAGAAAAGCAAAGCTGGCGGCATCACAATTCTGGACTTCCAGCTCTATGACAAAGCTGTCATCATCAAGACAGTATGGTACTGGCACAAAAACAGACACATGGATCCATGGAACAGAATCGAGAGCCCAGAAATGGACCCTCAACTCTATGGTCAACTTATCTTTGACAGAGCAGGAAGGAATGTCCAATGGCAAAAAGAGAGTCTCTTCAACAACTGGTGTTGGGAGAATTGGACAGCCCCATGCAGAAGAATGACACTGGACCATTTCCTGACACCACACAGAGAAGTAGACGCCAAATGGTTGAAAGACCTCAATGTGAGACAGGAGTCCATCAAAATCCTAAAGGAGAACACAGGTAGCAAGCTCTTCGACCTCAGCCGCAGCAACTTCTTCCTAGAAACATCACCAAAGGCACGGGAAGCCAGGGCAAAAATGAACTATTGGGATTTCATCAAGATAAAAAGCTTTGGCACAGCAAAAGAAACAGTCCACAAAACCAAAAGACAACCGACAGAATGGGAGAAATTATTTGCAAATGACATATCAGATAAAGGGCTACTATCCAATATGTATAAAAACTTATCAAACTCAACACCCAAAGAACAAATAATCCAATCAAGAAATAGGCAGAAGACATGAACAGACATTTTTCCAAAGAAGACATCCAAATGGCCCACAGGCACATGAAAAAGTGCTCAACACGGCTCGGCATCAGGGAAATCCAAATCAAAACCTCAATGAGATACCACCTCACACCCGTCAGAATGGCTCAAATGAACAAGTCAGGGAACGACAGAGGTTGGCGGGGATGTGGAGAAAGGGGAACCCTCCTACACTGGTGGTGGGAATGCAAGCTGGTGCAACCCCTCTGGAAAAGTGTATGGAGTTTCCTCAAACAGTTATAATTAGAGCTACCATTCGATCCAGCAATTGCACTCCTGGGTATTTACCCCAAAGATACAAATGTAGGGACCCGAAGCGGTACGTGCACCCCATTGTTTATAGCAGCAATATCCACAATAGCCAAACGGTGGAAAGAGCCAAGATGTCCATCGACAGATGAATGGATAAAGAAGAGGTGGTATATATATACACAATGGACTATTACGCAGCCATCAAAAGGAATGAGGTGTTGCCATGGACAACGACGTGGATGGAACTGGAGGGTCCGACGATTAGTGAAATAAGTCAATCAGAGAAAGACATGTATCATATGACCTCACTGATATGAGGGATTCTTAATCTCAGGAACAGAGTGAGGCTTGCTGGAGTGGTCGGGGGGGGGGATGGGGTGGCTGGGTGATAGACTTTGGGGAGGGTATGAGCTACGGTGAGCGCTGTGAATTGTGTAAGACTGTTGAATCACAGATCTGTACTTCTGAAACAAAGAACGCAACATATTTTAAGAATAAAGGAAAACAAGGAGACAGCAGGAGAGGAAGAATGAAGGGGAGTTAGTGAGAGGGGGAGACGGACCAGGAGAGATGATGGATTCTGAAAAAAAATCCGAGGTTTCTAGAGGGGAGGTGGGTCGGTGGATTGGTTTGACTGGTGATGGTTATTAAAGAGGGCACATTCTGCATGGAGCACTGTGTGTTAGGAACAAACAATGAATCATGGGACAGTACACCAAAACAAATGATGTAGTACATGGTGATTAACAAAGCAATAAAAAACAAAGACTGTAATAAGAGATGAAGAAGGACACTATATCCTACTTAAAGGGTCTATCCAACAAGAAGATCTCACAATTGTAAATATCTATGCCCCGAACATGGGAGCATCCAATTATATAAGGCAATTAAGAAGAAAAGCAAAGAAACACATTGACCACCATACAATCATAGTGGGGGAATTTAACACCCCCCTGACTGAAATGGCCAGATCATCTAAGCAAAAGATCAACAAGGAAATAAAGACTTTAAATGACACACTGGACCAAATGGACTTCACAGACATATTCAGAACGTTCCATCCCAATGCAACGGAATACACATTCTTCTCTAGTGCCCATGGAACATTCTCCAGAATGGATCACATCCTAGGTCACAAATCAGGTCTCAACCGGTACCCAAAGATTGGGATCATTCCCTGCACATTTTCAGACCACAATGTTTTGAAACTAGAACTCAATCACAAGAGGAGAGTCGGAAAGAACTCAAATACATGGAGGCTAAAGAGCATCCTACGAAAGAATGAATGGGTCAACCAGGAAATTAAAGAAGAATTTAAAAAGTTCATGGAAACCAATGAAAATGAAAACTCAACTGTCCAAAATCTTTGGGATACAGCCAAGGCAGTCCTGCGAGGAAAGTATATAGCAATACAAGCCTTTCTCAAGAAACAAGAAAGGTCTCAAATACACACCCAACCCTACACCTAAAGGAGCTGGAGAAAGAACGGCAAATAAAGCCTAAACCCAGCAGGAGAAGAGAAATCATGCAGTTCAGAGCAGAAATCAATGAAATAGAACCCAGAAGAACAGTAGAAGTGATCAACGGAACTAGGAGCTGGTACTTTGAAAGAATTCACAAGATTGATACACCCCTGTCCAGGCTGATCAAAAAGAAAAGAGAAATGACCCAAATCAACAAAATCATGAATGAAAGAGGAGAGATCACAAACAACACCAAAGAAATACAAACAATTATAAGAACGTAATCTGAGCAACCCTAGGGCAGCAAATTCCATAACCTGGAAGAAATGGGTGCATTCCTAGAGATGTGTCAACTAACAAAACTGACCCAGGAAGAAATAGAAAACATGAACAGTCCTATAACCACGAAGGCAATTGAAGTAGTCATCAAAAACCTCCCAAGAAACCAAAGCCCAGGGCCAGATGGTTTCCCAGGGGAATTCTATCAGACATTTAAAGAAGAATTAATACCTATTCTCCTGAAACTGTTCCAAACAATAGAAATGGAAGGAAAACTTCCAAACTCATTTATGAGGCCACCATTACCTTGATTCCAAAACCAAACAAAGATCCCATCAAAAAGGAGAATTAGAGACCAATATCCTTGATGAACATCGATGCAAAAATTCTCACCAAAATACTAGCCAAGAGGACCCAACAGTACATGAAAAGGAGTATTCACCATGACCAAGTGGGATTTATCCCTGGGCTGCAAGGCTGGTTCAACATCCGCAAATCAGTCAACGTGATCAAATACATTAACAAAAGAAAGAACGAGAATCATATGATCCTCCCAAGAGATGCAGAAAAAGCATTGGACAAAGTACAGCAACCTTTCTGGATCAAAACTCTTCAGAGTATAGGGACAGCGGGTACATACCTCAATATCATAAAAGCCATCTACGAAAACGCTACAGCGAATATCATTCTCAATGGGGAAAAGCTGAGATCTTTTCCCCCAAAGTCAGCAACGCGGCAGGGATAGCCACTCTCACCACTGCTATTCAACATAGTATTAGAAGTCCTAGCCACAGCAATCAGACAACAAAAAGTAATCCAAGGCATCCAAATCGGCAGAGAGGAAGTCAAACTCTCACTCTTGGCAGATGATATGATACTTTATGTGGAAAACCCAAAAGACTCCACCCCAAAACTGCTAGAACTCACACAGCAATTCCGTCAAGTAGCAGGCTATAAAATCAATGCACAGGAATCAGTGGCATTCCTATACAACAACAACAAGACAGAAGAGAGACAAATCAAGGAGTCGATCCCATTCACAACTGCACCCAAAACCAGAAGAGACCTAGCAATATATTGAACCCAAGAGGCAAGGGATCTGTACTCAGAAAACTACAAAATACGAAGGAAAGAAATTGAAGAAGACACAAAGAAACGGAAAAACGTTCCATGCTCATGGATTGGGAGAACCAACACTGTGAAGAGGTCAATGCTACCTAGAGCAATCTACACATGCAATGCAATCCCCATCAAAATACCATCCACTTTTTTCCACGAAATGGAACAAATAACCCTAAAATTTGAATGGAACCTGAAGAGACCCCGAGTAGCCAGAGGAATATTGAGAAAGAAAAGCAAAGTTGGCGGCATCACAATTCTGGACTTCCAGCTCTATGACAAAGCTGTCATCATCAAGACAGTATGGTACTGGCACAAAAACAGACACATGGATCCATGGAACAGAATCGAGAGCCCAGAAATGGACCCTCAACTCTATGGTCAACTTATCTTTGACAGAGCAGGAAGGAATGTCCAATGGCAAAAAGAGAGTCTCTTCAACAACTGGTGTTGGGAGAATTGGACAGCCCCATGCAGAAGAATGACACTGGACCATTTCCTGACACCACACACAGAAGTAGACGCCAAATGTTTGAAAGACCTCAATGTGAGACAGGAGTCCATCAAAATCCTAAAGGAGGACACAGGTAGCAAGCTCTTCGACCTCAGCCGCAGCAACTTCTTCCTAGAAACATCACCAAAGGCACGGGAAGCCAGGGCAAAAATGAACTATTGGGATTTCATCAAGATAAAAAGCTTTGGCACAGCAAAAGAAACAGTCCACAAAACCAAAAGACAACCGACAGAATGGGAGAAATTATTTGCAAATGACATATCAGATAAAGGGCTACTATCCAATATGTATAAAAACTTATCAAACTCAACACCCAAAGAACAAATAATCCAATCAAGAAATAGGCAGAAGACATGAACAGACATTTTTCCAAAGAAGACATCCAAATGGCCCACAGGCACATGAAAAAGTGCTCAACACGGCTCGGCATCAGGGAAATCCAAATCAAAACCTCAATGAGATACCACCTCACACCCGTCAGAATGGCTCAAATGAACAAGTCAGGGAACGACAGAGGTTGGCGGGGATGTGGAGAAAGGGGAACCCTCCTACACTGGTGGTGGGAATGCAAGCTGGTGCAACCCCTCTGGAAAAGTGTATGTAGGTTCCTCAAACAGTTATAATTAGAGCTACCATTCGATCCAGCAATTGCACTCCTGGGTATTTACCCCAAAGATACAAATGTAGGGACCCGAAGCGGTACGTGCACCCCATTGTTTATAGCAGCAATATCCACAATAGCCAAACGGTGGAAAGAGCCAAGATGTCCATCGAACGATGAATGGATAAAGAAGAGGTGGTATATATATACACAATGGACTATTACGCAGCCATCAAAAGGAATGAGGTGTTGCCATGGACAACGACGTGCATGGAACTGGAGGGTCCGAAGATTAGTGAAATAAGTCAATCAGAGAAAGACATGTATCATATGACCTCACTGATATGAGGGATTCTTAATCTCAGGAACAGAGTGAGGCTTGCTGGAGTGGTCGGGGGGGGGATGGGGTGGCTGGGTGATAGACTTTGGGGAGGGTATGAGCTACGGTGAGCGCTGTGAATTGTGTAAGACTGTTGAATCACAGATCTGTACTTCTGAAACAAATAACGCAACATATTTTAAGAATAAAGGAAAACAAGGAGACAGCAGGAGAGGAAGAATGAAGGGGAGTTAGTGAGAGGGGGAAACGGACCAGGAGAGATGATGGATTCTGAAAAAAAATCCGAGGTTTCTAGAGGGGAGGTGGGTCGGTGGATTGGTTTGACTGGTGATGGTTATTAAAGAGGGCACATTCTGCATGGAGCACTGTGTGTTAGGAACAAACAATGAATCATGGGACAGTACACCAAAACAAATGATGTAGTACATGGTGATGAACAAAGCAATAAAAAACAAAGACTGTAATAAGAGATGAAGAAGGACACTATATCCTACTTAAAGGGTCTATCCAACAAGAAGATCTCACAATTGTAAATATCTATGCCCCGAACATGGGAGCATCCAATTATATAAGGCAATTAAGAAGAAAAGCAAAGAAACATATTGACCACCATACAATCATAGTGGGGGACTTTAACACCCCCCTGACTGAAATGGCCAGATCATCTAAGCAAAAGATCAACAAGGAAATAAAGACTTTAAATGACACACTGGACCAAATGGACTTCACAGACATATTCAGAACGTTCCATCCCAATGCAACGGAATACACATTCTTCTCTAGTGCCCATGGAACATTCTCCAGAATGGATCACATCCTAGGTCACAAATCAGGTCTCAACCGGTACCCAAAGATTGGGATCATTCCCTGCACATTTTCAGACCACAATGTTTTGAAACTAGAACTCAATCACAAGAGGAGAGTCGGAAAGAACTCAAATACATGGAGGCTAAAGAGCATCCTACGAAAGAATGAATGGGTCAACCAGGAAATTAAAGAAGAATTTAAAAAGTTCTTGGAAACCAATGAAAATGAAAACTCAACTGTCCAAAATCTTTGGGATACAGCCAAGGCAGTCCTGCGAGGAAAGTATATAGCAATACAAGCCTTTCTCAAGAAACAAGAAAGGTCTCAAATACACACCCAACCCTACACCTAAAGGAGCTGGAGAAAGAACGGCAAATAAAGCCTAAACCCAGCAGGAGAAGAGAAATCATGCAGTTCAGAGCAGAAATCAATGAAATAGAACCCAGAAGAACAGTAGAAGTGATCAACGGAACTAGGAGCGGGTACTTTGAAAGAATTCACAAGATTGATACACCCCTGTCCAGGCTGATCAAAAAGAAAAGAGAAATGACCCAAATCAACAACATCATGAATGAAAGAGGAGAGATCACAAACAACACCAAAGAAATACAAACAATTATAAGAACGTAATCTGAGCAACCCTAGGGCAGCAAATTCCATAACCTGGAAGAAATGGGTGCATTCCTAGAGCTGTGTCAACTAACAAAACTGACCCAGGAAGAAATAGAAAACATGAACAGTCCTATAACCACGAAGGCAATTGAAGTAGTCATCAAAAACCTCCCAAGAAACCAAAGCCCAGGGCCAGATGGTTTCCCAGGGGAATTCTATCAGACATTTAAAGAAGAATTAATACCTATTCTCCTGAAACTGTTCCAAACAATAGAAATGGAAGGAAAACTTCCAAACTCATTTATGAGGCCACCATTACCTTGATTCCAAAACCAGACAAAGATCCCATCAAAAAGGAGAATTAGAGACCAATATCCTTGATGAACATCGATGCAAAAATTCTCACCAAAATACTAGCCAAGAGGACCCAACAGTACATGAAAAGGAGTATTCACCATGACCAAGTGGGATTTATCCCTGGGCTGCAAGGCTGGTTCAACATCCGCAAATCAGTCAACGTGATCAAATACATTAACAAAAGAAAGAACGAGAATCATATGATCCTCCCAAGAGATGCAGAAAAAGCATTGGAGAAAGTACAGCAAACTTTCTGGATCAAAACTCTTCAGAGTATAGGGACAGCGGGTACATACCTCAATATCATAAAAGCCATCTACGAAAACGCTACAGCGAATATCATTCTCAATGGGGAAAAGCTGAGATCTTTTCCCCCAAAGTCAGCAACGCGGCAGGGATAGCCACTCTCACCACTGCTATTCAACATAGTATTAGAAGTCCTAGCCACAGCAATCAGACAACAAAAAGTAATCCAAGGCATCCAAATCGGCAGAGAGGAAGTCAAACTCTCACTCTTGGCAGATGATATGATACTTTATGTGGAAAACCCAAAAGACTCCACCCCAAAACTGCTAGAACTCACACAGCAATTCCGTCAAGTAGCAGGCTATAAAATCAATGCACAGGAATCAGTGGCATTCCTATACAACAACAACAAGACAGAAGAGAGACAAATCAAGGAGTCGATCCCATTCACAACTGCACCCAAAACCAGAAGAGACCTAGCAATATATTGAACCCAAGAGGCAAGGGATCTGTACTCAGAAAACTACAAAATACGAAGGAAAGAAATTGAAGAAGACACAAAGAAACGGAAAAACGTTCCATGCTCATGGATTGGGAGAACCAACACTGTGAAGAGGTCAATGCTACCTAGAGCAATCTACCCATGCAATGCAATCCCCATCAAAATACCATCCACTTTTTTCCACGAAATGGAACAAATAATCCTAAAATTTGAATGGAACCTGAAGAGACCCCGAGTAGCCAGAGGAATATTGAGAAAGAAAAGCAAAGCTGGCGGCATCACAATTCTGGACTTCCAGCTCTATGACAAAGCTGTCATCATCAAGACAGTATGGTACTGGCACAAAAACAGACACATGGATCCATGGAACAGAATCGAGAGCCCAGAAATGGACCCTCAACTCTATGGTCAACTTATCTTTGACAGAGCAGGAAGGAATGTCCAATGGCAAAAAGAGAGTCTCTTCAACAACTGGTGTTGGGAGAATTGGACAGCCCCATGCAGAAGAATGACACTGGACCATTTCCTGACACCACACACAGAAGTAGACGCCAAATGGTTGAAAGACCTCAATGTGAGACAGGAGTCCATCAAAATCCTAAAGGAGGACACAGGTAGCAAGCTCTTCGACCTCAGCCGCAGCAACTTCTTCCTAGAAACATCACCAAAGGCACGGGAAGCCAGGGCAAAAATGAACTATTGGGATTTCATCAAGATAAAAAGCTTTGGCACAGCAAAAGAAACAGTCCACAAAACCAAAAGACAACCGACAGAATGGGAGAAATTATTTGCAAATGACATATCCGATAAAGGGCTACTATCCAATATGTAGAAAAACTTATCAAACTCAACACCCAAAGAACAAATAATCCAATCAAGAAATAGGCAGAAGACATGAACAGACATTTTTCCAAAGAAGACATCCAAATGGCCCACAGGCACATGAAAAAGTGGTCAACACGGCTCGGCATCAGGGAAATCCAAAGCAAAACCTCAATCAGATACCACCTCACACCCGTCAGAATGGCTCAAATGAACAAGTCAGGGAACGACAGAGGTTGGCGGGGATGTGGAGAAAGGGGAACCCTCCTACACTGGTGGTGGGAATGCAAGCTGGTGCAACCCCTCTGGAAAAGTGTATGTAGGTTCCTCAAACAGGTATAATTAGAGCTACCATTCGATCCAGCAATTGCACTCCTGGGTATTTACCCCAAAGATACAAATGTAGGGACCCGAAGCGGTACGTGCACCCCATTGTTTATAGCAGCAATATCCACAATAGCCAAACGGTGGAAAGAGCCAAGATGTCCATCGACAGATGAATGGATAAAGAAGAGGTGGTATATATATACACAATGGACTATTACGCAGCCATCAAAAGGAATGAGGTGTTGCCATGGACAACGACGTGGATGGAACTGGAGGGTCCGACGATTAGTGAAATAAGTCAATCAGAGAAAGACATGTATCATATGACCTCACTGATATGAGGGATTCTTAATCTCAGGAACAGAGTGAGGCTTGCTGGAGTGGTCGGGGGGGGGGATGGGGTGGCTGGGTGATAGACTTTGGGGAGGGTATGAGCTACGGTGAGCGCTGTGAATTGTGTAAGACTGTTGAATCACAGATCTGTACTTCTGAAACAAATAACGCAACATATGTTAAGAATAAAGGAAAACAAGGAGACAGCAGGAGAGGAAGAATGAAGGGGAGTTAGTGAGAGGGGGAGACGGACCAGGAGAGATGATGGATTCTGAAAAAAAATCCGAGGTTTCTAGAGGGGAGGTGGGTCGGTGGATTGGTTTGACTGGTGATGGTTATTAAAGAGGGCACATTCTGCATGGAGCACTGTGTGTTAGGAACAAACAATGAATCATGGGACAGTACACCAAAACAAATGATGTAGTACATGGTGATTAACAAAGCAATAAAAAACAAAGACTGTAATAAGAGATGAAGAAGGACACTATATCCTACTTAAAGGGTCTATCCAACAAGAAGATCTCACAATTGTAAATATCTATGCCCCGAACATGGGAGCATCCAATTATATAAGGCAATTAAGAAGAAAAGCAAAGAAACACATTGACCACCATACAATCATAGTGGGGGACTTTAACACCCCCCTGACTGAAATGGCCAGATCATCTAAGCAAAAGATCAACAAGGAAATAAAGACTTTAAATGACACACTGGACCAAATGGACTTCACAGACATATTCAGAACGTTCCATCCCAATGCAACGGAATACACTTTCTTCTCTAGTGCCCATGGAACATTCTCCAGAATGGATCACATCCTAGGTCACAAATCAGGTCTCAACCGGTACCCAAAGATTGGGATCATTCCCTGCACATTTTCAGACCACAATGCTTTGAAACTAGAATTCAATCACAAGAGGAAAGTGGGAAAGAACTCAAATACATGGAGGCTAAAGAGCATCCTACGAAAGAATGAATGGGTCAACCAGGAAATTAAAGAAGAATTTAAAAAGTTCATGGAAACCAATGAAAATGAAAACTCAACTGTCCAAAATCTTTGGGATACAGCCAAGGCAGTCCTGCGAGGAAAGTATATAGCAATACAAGCCTTTCTCAAGAAACAAGAAAGGTCTCAAATACACACCCAACCCTACCCCTAAAGGAGCTGGAGAAAGAACGGCAAATAAAGCCTAAACCCAGCAGGAGAAGAGAAATCATGCAGTTCAGAGCAGAAATCAATGAAATAGAACCCAGAAGAACAGTAGAAGTGATCAACGGAACTAGGAGCTGGTACTTTGAAAGAATTCACAAGATTGATACACCCCTGTCCAGGCTGATCAAAAAGAAAAGAGAAATGACCCAAATCAACAAAATCATGAATGAAAGAGGAGAGATCACAAACAACACCAAAGAAATACAAACAATTATAAGAACGTAATCTGAGCAACCCTAGGGCAGCAAATTCCATAACCTGGAAGAAATGGGTGCATTCCTAGAGATGTGTCAACTAACAAAACTGACCCAGGAAGAAATAGAAAACATGAACAGTCCTATAACCACGAAGGCAATTGAAGTAGTCATCAAAAACCTCCCAAGAAACCAAAGCCCAGGGCCAGATGGTTTCCCAGGGGAATTCTATCAGACATTTAAAGAAGAATTAATACCTATTCTCCTGAAACTGTTCCAAACAATAGAAATGGAAGGAAAACTTCCAAACTCATTTATGAGGCCACCATTACCTTGATTCCAAAACCAGACAAAGATCCCATCAAAAAGGAGAATTAGAGACCAATATCCTTGATGAACATCGATGCAAAAATTCTCACCAAAATACTAGCCAAGAGGACCCAACAGTACATGAAAAGGAGTATTCACCATGACCAAGTGGGATTTATCCCTGGGCTGCAAGGCTGGTTCAACATCCGCAAATCAGTCAACGTGATCAAATACATTAACAAAAGAAAGAACGAGAATCATATGATCCTCCCAAGAGATGCAGAAAAAGCATTGGACAAAGTACAGCAACCTTTCTGGATCAAAACTCTTCAGAGTATAGGGACAGCGGGTACATACCTCAATATCATAAAAGCCATCTACGAAAACGCTACAGCGAATATCATTCTCAATGGGGAAAAGCTGAGATCTTTTCCCCCAAAGTCAGCAACGCGGCAGGGATAGCCACTCTCACCACTGCTATTCAACATAGTATTAGAAGTCCTAGCCACAGCAATCAGACAACAAAAAGTAATCCAAGGCATCCAAATCGGCAGAGAGGAAGTCAAACTCTCACTCTTGGCAGATGATATGATACTTTATGTGGAAAACCCAAAAGACTCCACCCCAAAACTGCTAGAACTCACACAGCAATTCCGTCAAGTAGCAGGCTATAAAATCAATGCACAGGAATCAGTGGCATTCCTATACAACAACAACAAGACAGAAGAGAGACAAATCAAGGAGTCGATCCCATTCACAACTGCACCCAAAACCAGAAGAGACCTAGCAATATATTGAACCCAAGAGGCAAGGGATCTGTACTCAGAAAACTACAAAATACGAAGGAAAGAAATTGAAGAAGACACAAAGAAACGGAAAAACGTTCCATGCTCATGGATTGGGAGAACCAACACTGTGAAGAGGTCAATGCTACCTAGAGCAATCTACACATGCAATGCAATCCCCATCAAAATACCATCCACTTTTTTCCACGAAATGGAACAAATAACCCTAAAATTTGAATGGAACCTGAAGAGACCCCGAGTAGCCAGAGGAATATTGAGAAAGAAAAGCAAAGTTGGCGGCATCACAATTCTGGACTTCCAGCTCTATGACAAAGCTGTCATCATCAAGACAGTATGGTACTGGCACAAAAACAGACACATGGATCCATGGAACAGAATCGAGAGCCCAGAAATGGACCCTCAACTCTATGGTCAACTTATCTTTGACAGAGCAGGAAGGAATGTCCAATGGCAAAAAGAGAGTCTCTTCAACAACTGGTGTTGGGAGAATTGGACAGCCCCATGCAGAAGAATGACACTGGACCATTTCCTGACACCACACACAGAAGTAGACGCCAAATGTTTGAAAGACCTCAATGTGAGACAGGAGTCCATCAAAATCCTAAAGGAGGACACAGGTAGCAAGCTCTTCGACCTCAGCCGCAGCAACTTCTTCCTAGAAACATCACCAAAGGCACGGGAAGCCAGGGCAAAAATGAACTATTGGGATTTCATCAAGATAAAAAGCTTTGGCACAGCAAAAGAAACAGTCCACAAAACCAAAAGACAACCGACAGAATGGGAGAAATTATTTGCAAATGACATATCAGATAAAGGGCTACTATCCAATATGTATAAAAACTTATCAAACTCAACACCCAAAGAACAAATAATCCAATCAAGAAATAGGCAGAAGACATGAACAGACATTTTTCCAAAGAAGACATCCAAATGGCCCACAGGCACATGAAAAAGTGCTCAACACGGCTCGGCATCAGGGAAATCCAAATCAAAACCTCAATGAGATACCACCTCACACCCGTCAGAATGGCTCAAATGAACAAGTCAGGGAACGACAGAGGTTGGCGGGGATGTGGAGAAAGGGGAACCCTCCTACACTGGTGGTGGGAATGCAAGCTGGTGCAACCCCTCTGGAAAAGTGTATGTAGGTTCCTCAAACAGTTATAATTAGAGCTACCATTCGATCCAGCAATTGCACTCCTGGGTATTTACCCCAAAGATACAAATGTAGGGACCCGAAGCGGTACGTGCACCCCATTGTTTATAGCAGCAATATCCACAATAGCCAAACGGTGGAAAGAGCCAAGATGTCCATCGAACGATGAATGGATAAAGAAGAGGTGGTATATATATACACAATGGACTATTACGCAGCCATCAAAAGGAATGAGGTGTTGCCATGGACAACGACGTGCATGGAACTGGAGGGTCCGAAGATTAGTGAAATAAGTCAATCAGAGAAAGACATGTATCATATGACCTCACTGATATGAGGGATTCTTAATCTCAGGAACAGAGTGAGGCTTGCTGGAGTGGTCGGGGGGGGGATGGGGTGGCTGGGTGATAGACTTTGGGGAGGGTATGAGCTACGGTGAGCGCTGTGAATTGTGTAAGACTGTTGAATCACAGATCTGTACTTCTGAAACAAATAACGCAACATATTTTAAGAATAAAGGAAAACAAGGAGACAGCAGGAGAGGAAGAATGAAGGGGAGTTAGTGAGAGGGGGAGACGGACCAGGAGAGATGATGGATTCTGAAAAAAAATCCGAGGTTTCTAGAGGGGAGGTGGGTCGGTGGATTGGTTTGACTGGTGATGGTTATTAAAGAGGGCACATTCTGCATGGAGCACTGTGTGTTAGGAACAAACAATGAATCATGGGACAGTACACCAAAACAAATGATGTAGTACATGGTGATTAACAAAGCAATAAAAAACAAAGACTGTAATAAGAGATGAAGAAGGACACTATATCCTACTTAAAGGGTCTATCCAACAAGAAGATCTCACAATTGTAAATATCTATGCCCCGAACATGGGAGCATCCAATTATATAAGGCAATTAAGAAGAAAAGCAAAGAAACATATTGACCACCATACAATCATAGTGGGGGACTTTAACACCCCCCTGACTGAAATGGCCAGATCATCTAAGCAAAAGATCAACAAGGAAATAAAGACTTTAAATGACACACTGGACCAAATGGACTTCACAGACATATTCAGAACGTTCCATCCCAATGCAACGGAATACACATTCTTCTCTAGTGCCCATGGAACATTCTCCAGAATGGATCACATCCTAGGTCACAAATCAGGTCTCAACCGGTACCCAAAGATTGGGATCATTCCCTGCACATTTTCAGACCACAATGTTTTGAAACTAGAACTCAATCACAAGAGGAGAGTCGGAAAGAACTCAAATACATGGAGGCTAAAGAGCATCCTACGAAAGAATGAATGGGTCAACCAGGAAATTAAAGAAGAATTTAAAAAGTTCTTGGAAACCAATGAAAATGAAAACTCAACTGTCCAAAATCTTTGGGATACACCCAAGGCAGTCCTGCGAGGAAAGTATATAGCAATACAAGCCTTTCTCAAGAAACAAGAAAGGTCTCAAATACACACCCAACCCTACACCTAAAGGAGCTGGAGAAAGAACGGCAAATAAAGCCTAAACCCAGCAGGAGAAGAGAAATCATGCAGTTCAGAGCAGAAATCAATGAAATAGAACCCAGAAGAACAGTAGAAGTGATCAACGGAACTAGGAGCTGGTACTTTGAAAGAATTCACAAGATTGATACACCCCTGTCCAGGCTGATCAAAAAGAAAAGAGAAATGACCCAAATCAACAACATCATGAATGAAAGAGGAGAGATCACAAACAACACCAAAGAAATACAAACAATTATAAGAACGTAATCTGAGCAACCCTAGGGCAGCAAATTCCATAACCTGGAAGAAATGGGTGCATTCCTAGAGCTGTGTCAACTAACAAAACTGACCCAGGAAGAAATAGAAAACATGAACAGTCCTATAACCACGAAGGCAATTGAAGTAGTCATCAAAAACCTCCCAAGAAACCAAAGCCCAGGGCCAGATGGTTTCCCAGGGGAATTCTATCAGACATTTAAAGAAGAATTAATACCTATTCTCCTGAAACTGTTCCAAACAATAGAAATGGAAGGAAAACTTCCAAACTCATTTATGAGGCCACCATTACCTTGATTCCAAAACCAGACAAAGATCCCATCAAAAAGGAGAATTAGAGACCAATATCCTTGATGAACATCGATGCAAAAATTCTCACCAAAATACTAGCCAAGAGGACCCAACAGTACATGAAAAGGAGTATTCACCATGACCAAGTGGGATTTATCCCTGGGCTGCAAGGCTGGTTCAACATCCGCAAATCAGTCAACGTGATCAAATACATTAACAAAAGAAAGAACGAGAATCATATGATCCTCCCAAGAGATGCAGAAAAAGCATTGGACAAAGTACAGCAACCTTTCTGGATCAAAACTCTTCAGAGTATAGGGACAGCGGGTACATACCTCAATATCATAAAAGCCATCTACGAAAACGCTACAGCGAATATCATTCTCAATGGGGAAAAGCTGAGATCTTTTCCCCCAGAGTCAGCAACGCGGCAGGGATAGCCACTCTCACCACTGCTATTCAACATAGTATTAGAAGTCCTAGCCACAGCAATCAGACAACAAAAAGTAATCCAAGGCATCCAAATCGGCAGAGAGGAAGTCAAACTCTCACTCTTGGCAGATGATATGATACTTTATGTGGAAAACCCAAAAGACTCCACCCCAAAACTGCTAGAACTCACACAGCAATTCCGTCAAGTAGCAGGCTATAAAATCAATGCACAGGAATCAGTGGCATTCCTATACAACAACAACAAGACAGAAGAGAGACAAATCAAGGAGTCGATCCCATTCACAACTGCACCCAAAACCAGAAGAGACCTAGCAATATATTGAACCCAAGAGGTAAGGGATCTGTACTCAGAAAACTACAAAATACGAAGGAAAGAAATTGAAGAAGACACAAAGAAACGGAAAAACGTTCCATGCTCATGGATTGGGAGAACCAACACTGTGAAGAGGTCAATGCTACCTAGAGCAATCTACCCATGCAATGCAATCCCCATCAAAATACCATCCACTTTTTTCCACGAAATGGAACAAATAATCCTAAAATTTGAATGGAACCTGAAGAGACCCCGAGTAGCCAGAGGAATATTGAGAAAGAAAAGCAAAGCTGGCGGCATCACAATTCTGGACTTCCAGCTCTATGACAAAGCTGTCATCATCAAGACAGTATGGTACTGGCACAAAAACAGACACATGGATCCATGGAACAGAATCGAGAGCCCAGAAATGGACCCTCAACTCTATGGTCAACTTATCTTTGACAGAGCAGGAAGGAATGTCCAATGGCAAAAAGAGAGTCTCTTCAACAACTGGTGTTGGGAGAATTGGACAGCCCCATGCAGAAGAATGACACTGGACCATTTCCTGACACCACACACAGAAGTAGACGCCAAATGGTTGAAAGACCTCAATGTGAGACAGGAGTCCATCAAAATCCTAAAGGAGGACACAGGTAGCAAGCTCTTCGACCTCAGCCGCAGCAACTTCTTCCTAGAAACATCACCAAAGGCACGGGAAGCCAGGGCAAAAATGAACTATTGGGATTTCATCAAGATAAAAAGCTTTGGCACAGCAAAAGAAACAGTCCACAAAACCAAAAGACAACCGACAGAATGGGAGAAATTATTTGCAAATGACATATCCGATAAAGGGCTACTATCCAATATGTAGAAAAACTTATCAAACTCAACACCCAAAGAACAAATAATCCAATCAAGAAATAGGCAGAAGACATGAACAGACATTTTTCCAAAGAAGACATCCAAATGGCCCACAGGCACATGAAAAAGTGGTCAACACGGCTCGGCATCAGGGAAATCCAAAGCAAAACCTCAATCAGATACCACCTCACACCCGTCAGAATGGCTCAAATGAACAAGTCAGGGAACGACAGAGGTTGGCGGGGATGTGGAGAAAGGGGAACCCTCCTACACTGGTGGTGGGAATGCAAGCTGGTGCAACCCCTCTGGAAAAGTGT
Organism: Eumetopias jubatus; assembly: GCF_037043125.1. Lineage (NCBI taxonomy): Eukaryota > Metazoa > Chordata > Mammalia > Carnivora > Otariidae > Eumetopias > Eumetopias jubatus. The sequence goes on from NW_028274825.1 coordinate 3,352,437, forward strand.
ATGTAGGTTCCTCAAACAGTTATAATTAGAGCTACCATTCGATCCAGCAATTGCACTCCTGGGTATTTACCCCAAAGATACAAATGTAGGGACCCGAAGCGGTACGTGCACCCCATTGTTTATAGCAGCAATATCCACAATAGCCAAACGGTGGAAAGAGCCAAGATGTCCATCGACAGATGAATGGATAAAGAAGAGGTGGTATATATATACACAATGGACTATTACGCAGCCATCAAAAGGAATGAGGTGTTGCCATGGACAACGACGTGCATGGAACTGGAGGGTCCGACGATTAGTGAAATAAGTCAATCAGAGAAAGACATGTATCATATGACCTCACTGATATGAGGGATTCTTAATCTCAGGAACAGAGTGAGGCTTGCTGGAGTGGTCGGGGGGGGGATGGGGTGGCTGGGTGATAGACTTTGGGGAGGGTATGAGCTACGGTGAGCGCTGTGAATTGTGTAAGACTGTTGAATCACAGATCTGTACTTCTGAAACAAAGAACGCAACATATTTTAAGAATAAAGGAAAACAAGGAGACAGCAGGAGAGGAAGAATGAAGGGGAGTTAGTGAGAGGGGGAGACGGACCAGGAGAGATGATGGATTCTGAAAAAAAATCCGAGGTTTCTAGAGGGGAGGTGGGTCGGTGGATTGGTTTGACTGGTGATGGTTATTAAAGAGGGCACATTCTGCATGGAGCACTGTGTGTTAGGAACAAACAATGAATCATGGGACAGTACACCAAAACAAATGATGTAGTACATGGTGATTAACAAAGCAATAAAAAACAAAGACTGTAATAAGAGATGAAGAAGGACACTATATCCTACTTAAAGGGTCTATCCAACAAGAAGATCTCACAATTGTAAATATCTATGCCCCGAACATGGGAGCATCCAATTATATAAGGCAATTAAGAAGAAAAGCAAAGAAACACATTGACCACCATACAATCATAGTGGGGGACTTTAACACCCCCCTGACTGAAATGGCCAGATCATCTAAGCAAAAGATCAACAAGGAAATAAAGACTTTAAATGACACACTGGACCAAATGGACTTCACAGACATATTCAGAACGTTCCATCCCAATGCAACGGAATACACTTTCTTCTCTAGTGCCCATGGAACATTCTCCAGAATGGATCACATCCTAGGTCACAAATCAGGTCTCAACCGGTACCCAAAGATTGGGATCATTCCCTGCACATTTTCAGACCACAATGCTTTGAAACTAGAATTCAATCACAAGAGGAAAGTGGGAAAGAACTCAAATACATGGAGGCTAAAGAGCATCCTACGAAAGAATGAATGGGTCAACCAGGAAATTAAAGAAGAATTTAAAAAGTTCATGGAAACCAATGAAAATGAAAACTCAACTGTCCAAAATCTTTGGGATACAGCCAAGGCAGTCCTGCGAGGAAAGTATATAGCAATACAAGCCTTTCTCAAGAAACAAGAAAGGTCTCAAATACACACCCAACCCTACACCTAAAGGAGCTGGAGAAAGAACGGCAAATAAAGCCTAAACCCAGCAGGAGAAGAGAAATCATGCAGTTCAGAGCAGAAATCAATGAAATAGAACCCAGAAGAACAGTAGAAGTGATCAACGGAACTAGGAGCTGGTACTTTGAAAGAATTCACAAGATTGATACACCCCTGTCCAGGCTGATCAAAAAGAAAAGAGAAATGACCCAAATCAACAAAATCATGAATGAAAGAGGAGAGATCACAAACAACACCAAAGAAATACAAACAATTATAAGAACGTAATCTGAGCAACCCTAGGGCAGCAAATTCCATAACCTGGAAGAAATGGGTGCATTCCTAGAGATGTGTCAACTAACAAAACTGACCCAGGAAGAAATAGAAAACATGAACAGTCCTATAACCACGAAGGCAATTGAAGTAGTCATCAAAAACCTCCCAAGAAACCAAAGCCCAGGGCCAGATGGTTTCCCAGGGGAATTCTATCAGACATTTAAAGAAGAATTAATACCTATTCTCCTGAAACTGTTCCAAACAATAGAAATGGAAGGAAAACTTCCAAACTCATTTATGAGGCCACCATTACCTTGATTCCAAAACCAGACAAAGATCCCATCAAAAAGGAGAATTAGAGACCAATATCCTTGATGAACATCGATGCAAAAATTCTCACCAAAATAGTAGCCAAGAGGACCCAACAGTACATGAAAAGGAGTATTCACCACGACCAAGTGGGATTTATCCCTGGGCTGCAAGGCTGGTTCAACATCCGCAAATCAGTCAACGTGATCAAATACATTAACAAAAGAAAGAACGAGAATCATATGATCCTCCCAAGAGATGCAGAAAAAGCATTGGACAAAGTACAGCAACCTTTCTGGATCAAAACTCTTCAGAGTATAGGGACAGCGGGTACATACCTCAATATCATAAAAGCCATCTACGAAAACGCTACAGCGAATATCATTCTCAATGGGGAAAAGCTGAGATCTTTTCCCCCAAAGTCAGCAACGCGGCAGGGATAGCCACTCTCACCACTGCTATTCAACATAGTATTAGAAGTCCTAGCCACAGCAATCAGACAACAAAAAGTAATCCAAGGCATCCAAATCGGCAGAGAGGAAGTCAAACTCTCACTCTTGGCAGATGATATGATACTTTATGTGGAAAACCCAAAAGACTCCACCCGAAAACTGCTAGAACTCACACAGCAATTCCGTCAAGTAGCAGGCTATAAAATCAATGCACAGGAATCAGTGGCATTCCTATACAACAACAACAAGACAGAAGAGAGACAAATCAAGGAGTCGATCCCATTCACAACTGCACCCAAAACCAGAAGAGACCTAGCAATATATTGAACCCAAGAGGCAAGGGATCTGTACTCAGAAAACTACAAAATACGAAGGAAAGAAATTGAAGAAGACACAAAGAAACGGAAAAACGTTCCATGCTCATGGATTGGGAGAACCAACACTGTGAAGAGGTCAATGCTACCTAGAGCAATCTACACATGCAATGCAATCCCCATCAAAATACCATCCACTTTTTTCCACGAAATGGAACAAATAACCCTAAAATTTGAATGGAACCTGAAGAGACCCCGAGTAGCCAGAGGAATATTGAGAAAGAAAAGCAAAGCTGGCGGCATCACAATTCTGGACTTCCAGCTCTATGACAAAGCTGTCATCATCAAGACAGTATGGTACTGGCACAAAAACAGACACATGGATCCATGGAACAGAATCGAGAGCCCAGAAATGGACCCTCAACTCTATGGTCAACTTATCTTTGACAGAGCAGGAAGGAATGTCCAATGGCAAAAAGAGAGTCTCTTCAACAACTGGTGTTGGGAGAATTGGACAGCCCCATGCAGAAGAATGACACTGGACCATTTCCTGACACCACACACAGAAGTAGACGCCAAATGTTTGAAAGACCTCAATGTGAGACAGGAGTCCATCAAAATCCTAAAGGAGGACACAGGTAGCAAGCTCTTCGACCTCAGCCGCAGCAACTTCTTCCTAGAAACATCACCAAAGGCACGGGAAGCCAGGGCAAAAATGAACTATTGGGATTTCATCAAGATAAAAAGCTTTGGCACAGCAAAAGAAACAGTCCACAAAACCAAAAGACAACCGACAGAATGGGAGAAATTATTTGCAAATGACATATCAGATAAAGGGCTACTATCCAATATGTATAAAAACTTATCAAACTCAACACCCAAAGAACAAATAATCCAATCAAGAAATAGGCAGAAGACATGAACAGACATTTTTCCAAAGAAGACATCCAAATGGCCCACAGGCACATGAAAAAGTGCTCAACACGGCTCGGCATCAGGGAAATCCAAATCAAAACCTCAATGAGATACCACCTCACACCCGTCAGAATGGCTCAAATGAACAAGTCAGGGAACGACAGAGGTTGGCGGGGATGTGGAGAAAGGGGAACCCTCCTACACTGGTGGTGGGAATGCAAGCTGGTGCAACCCCTCTGGAAAAGTGTATGTAGGTTCCTCAAACAGTTATAATTAGAGCTACCATTCGATCCAGCAATTGCACTCCTGGGTATTTACCCCAAAGATACAAATGTAGGGACCCGAAGCGGTACGTGCACCCCATTGTTTATAGCAGCAATATCCACAATAGCCAAACGGTGGAAAGAGCCAAGATGTCCATCGACAGATGAATGGATAAAGAAGAGGTGGTATATATATACACAATGGACTATTACGCAGCCATCAAAAGGAATGAGGTGTTGCCATGGACAACGACGTGCATGGAACTGGAGGGTCCGACGATTAGTGAAATAAGTCAATCAGAGAAAGACATGTATCATATGACCTCACTGATATGAGGGATTCTTAATCTCAGGAACAGAGTGAGGCTTGCTGGAGTGGTCGGGGGGGGGATGGGGTGGCTGGGTGATAGACTTTGGGGAGGGTATGAGCTACGGTGAGCGCTGTGAATTGTGTAAGACTGTTGAATCACAGATCTGTACTTCTGAAACAAATAACGCAACATATTTTAAGAATAAAGGAAAACAAGGAGACAGCAGGAGAGGAAGAATGAAGGGGAGTTAGTGAGAGGGGGAGACGGACCAGGAGAGATGATGGATTCTGAAAAAAAATCCGAGGTTTCTAGAGGGGAGGTGGGTCGGTGGATTGGTTTGACTGGTGATGGTTATTAAAGAGGACACATTCTGCATGGAGCACTGTGTGTTAGGAACAAACAATGAATCATGGGACAGTACACCAAAACAAATGATGTAGTACATGGTGATTAACAAAGCAATAAAAAACAAAGACTGTAATAAGAGATGAAGAAGGACACTATATCCTACTTAAAGGGTCTATCCAACAAGAAGATCTCACAATTGTAAATATCTATGCCCCGAACATGGGAGCATCCAATTATATAAGGCAATTAAGAAGAAAAGCAAAGAAACACATTGACCACCATACAATCATAGTGGGGGACTTTAACACCCCCCTGACTGAAATGGCCAGATCATCTAAGCAAAAGATCAACAAGGAAATAAAGACTTTAAATGACACACTGGACCAAATGGACTTCACAGACATATTCAGAACGTTCCATCCCAATGCAACGGAATACACATTCTTCTCTAGTGCCCATGGAACATTCTCCAGAATGGATCACATCCTAGGTCACAAATCAGGTCTCAACCGGTACCCAAAGATTGGGATCATTCCCTGCACATTTTCAGACCACAATGTTTTGAAACTAGAACTCAATCACAAGAGGAGAGTCGGAAAGAACTCAAATACATGGAGGCTAAAGAGCATCCTACGAAAGAATGAATGGGTCAACCAGGAAATTAAAGAAGAATTTAAAAAGTTCTTGGAAACCAATGAAAATGAAAACTCAACTGTCCAAAATCTTTGGGATACAGCCAAGGCAGTCCTGCGAGGAAAGTATATAGCAATACAAGCCTTTCTCAAGAAACAAGAAAGGTCTCAAATACACACCCAACCCTACACCTAAAGGAGCTGGAGAAAGAACGGCAAATAAAGCCTAAACCCAGCAGGAGAAGAGAAATCATGCAGTTCAGAGCAGAAATCAATGAAATAGAACCCAGAAGAACAGTAGAAGTGATCAACGGAACTAGGAGCTGGTACTTTGAAAGAATTCACAAGATTGATACACCCCTGTCCAGGCTGATCAAAAAGAAAAGAGAAATGACCCAAATCAACAAAATCATGAATGAAAGAGGAGAGATCACAAACAACACCAAAGAAATACAAACAATTATAAGAACGTAATCTGAGCAACCCTAGGGCAGCAAATTCCATAACCTGGAAGAAATGGGTGCATTCCTAGAGCTGTGTCAACTAACAAAACTGACCCAGGAAGAAATAGAAAATATGAACAGTCCTATAACCACGAAGGCAATTGAAGTAGTCATCAAAAACCTCCCAAGAAACCAAAGCCCAGGGCCAGATGGTTTCCCAGGGGAATTCTATCAGACATTTAAAGAAGAATTAATACCTATTCTCCTGAAACTGTTCCAAACAATAGAAATGGAAGGAAAACTTCCAAACTCATTTATGAGGCCACCATTACCTTGATTCCAAAACCAGACAAAGATCCCATCAAAAAGGAGAATTAGAGACCAATATCCTTGATGAACATCGATGCAAAAATTCTCACCAAAATACTAGCCAAGAGGACCCAACAGTACATGAAAAGGAGTATTCACCATGACCAAGTGGGATTTATCCCTGGGCTGCAAGGCTGGTTCAACATCCGCAAATCAGTCAACGTGATCAAATACATTAACAAAAGAAAGAACGAGAATCATATGATCCTCCCAAGAGATGCAGAAAAAGCATTGGACAAAGTACAGCAACCTTTCTGGATCAAAACTCTTCAGAGTATAG